>NW_017299069.1:417760-428207 GCF_001594075.2 Trachymyrmex cornetzi
CGTATGTGTAAATGTAGAATGGATGGACTTACTTATGGTGATGCGTGAGGTATTCGTTCTGAAAACGGATCGGTAGAAGCGGTTGTCCGTGAGGTTTGGTGCGTAAGGACGGCCAAACGTAACAGGCGGCGGCTGGGTAGTTTCAACGAACCCCAAGAATCACTCGAACACTCGAACGCGGGTACAGCGAGTTATACTGTTGCCGCGAACTACCGACGTGGATTTGACTTCTGGTCTGACGCTCTGCGCTTTCGCGGGCCCTCTATTTATACCCTGAAAAAAGGGTGCCCTTTGTCTAGGATGCAATAGTTGCAATGTCGCGAGATTTACGATTTTTATAACGTCCTATCGTTGTTAATCTAAAGTGCATTGTTAAAGGGGTTTAGAGAACAAAAGAAATGATTTATGTTTTCCCTAAAAGGGGCAAGATTGCTCCAAGCGAGTGACGAATTCCGTCATCCTCGCGGAAAATATGGCTAAGTAAACAGCCGTAAGAAGTTATCTTATGCTTTTTATAATTTTTTATGGCGACGCGGCGCCTGTTTTTCTTAAGATGAAATTGTTGGTCAACTCGGACGACAGCTTGAATTTTTATTATCGCGTGACCTAGATCCATTTAGGGTGTCTTGTGCAATCTTGCCACTTTTCGGGCCTGCATTAACGATTGTTATTCTTTCCGGATTGATTGGCGTTTACGAGTTTCCGCGGGGTCTGTCCGGTCCCTTTTTTCTTATCAGGGGACTCCACTCACGTCTCGTAGGCGCCAATCGTAGTCGCGACACGGAGCCGATTCTCTCGAAAGAAAAGAATCTGCGTCTGCAGGACGTAACAATATCATTAAGATGATTTTGAGAAAATTAATGTAGTTTATGAAAGAATTGGAAAGAATACGGGCGTTAGGGGTTAGGCACAGAAGACGTCGCGCAAATAATACACCTATGAAACTTGAAACTTTTTTATTCAACAAACGCGCTTACATGTTTCGGCTCATTTTTGAGCTTTCCTCAGAGCAAACACAAACTAATAATATATAAACTAAAAGTTATCCTGTCATGGTGAGCTCCCCCCTACATCGAGAATTTAAATATCAGAATTAAACAAAAAGAAAGAAAAGGAAAATGAAAAAGAAGGGAAATATTAAAAATGTCGAATTAGAGAATATATAGAAATTAATTTATCAAAAAACTGTAAGAATATAATTAATTATCCCGAAAATAAGGACGCTCACCACGATTACAAAGCACCATATCGCAAACATTACCATGAATAATTCAAAAACCGGTTCCTGATATGTTGACCAGTTGGTATCAGACAGAGTGAGTCACTTTTTAGTTATTAGCTAGTATTTTTCGAGATAACAAATGCAAACATCCAACATTAAAACGTTAGTCAATTCCAAGAAAAGAAAAATTGTAAAGTGATAAAAAATCTCGTCAGAAGGACTTATTACTGTGTATGAACGACACCGACTGATAAGACGTGACAACAACTCGAGCTTTTATAATTTATCTATAATCAGGAGATAGGCCCCTCCATATCCGTCTGCAGGTTGAGTCCATGCGTTTGTCTCCTGATGAATATCATCTCCGAAATCAATCTCTTTCTGTAGTGAGGTTCCTCGTCCAATAATGCAACGTTATTCCATTCAAAATCATGTCCCTCTTGCAACCGATGTTGCTTCATAACATTGCGAGCAGACGTGTTCTATCGGACGTGGTTCTTATGTTCTGTGATTCTTAACTTCAGTTGTCTACACGTCTGTCCCACATAATTCGCGTCGCAACTCTTACACGAAATCTTATAAACAACCTTCGACTTCTTATCACGCGGTAAGGGGTCCTCATGCACCCTAATAAATTCCCGCAATTTATTAACACTATAAAACGATACCCTCATATGCTCGCTATTCAGTCTAAACAGTACTAAACTTCTCAGTAATACCACGAACGAAAGGGGCAGTGAACCACGAAGGCCGCACTACATCAATGCTATTATCACTAACAACATTGTTCCTATTACTAGCCATAATAATGTTCTTCAAACAGTTGTTAATATTCTCAAATATAAAGCTCAAAGGATAATCATTCTCTAACAATACTTCAATTACGAAACACAAATTATCAAAATGGAATTTAGGATTCGAAAGCAAAACCACCCTATCAACTAATCCCGTGATTGTACCTATTTTTTGAGAAACCGGGTGCTATGACCAAAAGTTCAAATATCTACCCGAAAAGGTTGGCTTGCGGTACCAATCGAACTCATTATCCTTAATCACTGTTACATCCACAAAATTCTATCTATCACCCCCCACTTCCATAGTGAACTGAAGCCTAGGATGCTGAGAATTAAAGACGTCAAGAATGGAACTAACCGAAGAAACAGCCGCTGCCCTGATTATATTATCAACATACCTATAGTAAAGGAACAACGGAAACTGATTCAAACAAAGCTCTACTCTTCAACTTACGCATAATTAGATCCGCGATGACGGGAGATAACGGGGAGCCCATAGGAGTACCGTAATTCTGCTTATAAATAACACTATTAAAAACAAAGAAAATAGAATCTAAAATAAACTGAACCGCTTTGATGAATTCCTCCTTCGGTAAACAACAATTTCTGGAAATGAATCGCCAATGGTCTTGGATACAGTCCATCGCATAGTCAATGGGAACGTTAGTGAAGAGACTGACAACATCCAGTGACATTAACTGAAATTCATCATTCAACCACCTACTATCAAGTTTCCTTAACAAGTTTAAAACTATTATTGATATGACTATTCGCCTTAGGAATTGTTTTAATGATAATACTATGAAGGAACACTGCTAATGAATATAAAGTGCTATTTATCGAAGAAACTATTATACGAAAGGGGCAGTCCTGCTTATGAAGTAGTTTATGAAGTTGACATATGGAGTTTATCGGATAACTTCTTTTGTGGGATAATTCTGATGCAATTGAGAGTAAAACTGAAGATTAAGAGTAAACCTAATTTATGTAGGGATTGGTATTGCATTTATTTCACTGAAAAATTTGTCCATCCACCTGTCGAAGTGACTGGATGTAATGCAACAAATGTGAAGAATGATGCAAAAGCTGTGCTAAAAGAAAAGGATTATTTACTTGTAATTGTTAAGTAAACTATTTTTATTTTATATAACAAGTCTCAGAGTTTGTTTAGAAGAATTCAATGATTTCAAAGATTTCGAAGAATTTATTTATTTATTTTTGTGTTTTTTTTACATGTAAACTGGTGATCCGTTTCGCCCCTCAATTTTGGGGCAAATCGGATAATTGCCTATTTTTTATTTTTGTGTTGTGCAATAAAAAATATTATGTTTATATGTTATTTTATTATATGAAACTGAAGCCAAAGGTGTACAGATTACAAATTTATAATAAAACTTAATAACAGAATTAGTTTGTTATTATTTTTTTTACCTATGCAAAAAAAATGATTCGATTCGCTCTGGTCTAGCCTATCTTTTGTCGATATAACACGAATATACATATAATACAATCAACTGCTATTAAAATATCTGGTTTCAATCATTATCATCCATCTGCCTTTCTGATAGGGAGGTAAATAAATCGGATAGAACGAGATAACAAGGTCTCGTTCCTGGTGAATTATTATTATTGCCACGGTAATGGGTTGGGAAGTTTGCCTAAGGAGGAGACTTTGTTCGGAAACGTATTTCCGCGCACTAATCTCTATCCTAGCGGTATGCGGGCTTGCGTTTTGCTAACAAGAACACAGTAAAGGCATATCATTAGTTATCGTACGCGTACGTTGGGAACTACGTGTAGAAATTCGAAAGCGCTTATGTATCTACGCACGTATCGCGTCTAACGAGACTTCCTGTGCACAAGAAACAGAGTGAGCGAGCAATAAGGATCTGGGAAACGGTTGCTCGAGGAAATGCAAATATCATTTACAGCCCGGCGCTTTTGCGGTTTATTCGTTGACTTTGTTGCGCGTAAGATAAAATATATTACGTTTTCTTCTATTACATAAGTTATCATTTATGATTATATCAAATAACTGATAATTGATTGGAGTCATGATTAAAAATACAGTCGGCGATACATATTCATTATATTTACCTTGATGATATCACATTATAGAGAGTAATTTATTATAAATATTAATCGTCGTTGTAAATTTTCTGCACCAGATTATCCTTCTTATCTGTGGTACTGTCTAAATGATTAATAGCATCCATATGAGGAATTATTCGATGCCATGAATTTATGTAAATTTGCGAGCCAAACAAATTTGTCGGTCGATGGAAGGAACAAATTATTGCTGATCCGATGATCTCTAAATAATAACAACCCCGTGTGTGCGTCGTTTAATTTACATCGTCATGCCGCTCAATATGTACTCCGTCCCGATCGATCATCGCTCATTAATATCCCATTGATATAATAAATACGAATGCCATTAATATCGATGAGGCACTGATGCGCCCGGACGTTGAATTATGCGTTATTATAAATAGCGCACGTTATTCGACAATCGAGCGTCTAATTAGCAACCTGACGGCCGTCATTCCACACCCGTAATGACTCGTCATGCGGAGATAATGATAACGGCAGCTTCGTGGGAGGTACGACGGTGTTCCGTCTTACAGATAATGACCCCATCGCAGCCAAGCGGTGCGTTACAACGTAAATTATGCGCTGTGGCAGGTACGATGTCAACCGATCGTTGATCCCGTGCTTGCATTTGCCAGCAGGCGGTTACTCTTTCTCCTGGATTGCGCGGTCATAATCATCGATATCGGGCCTCGTAACGATCGCGGGCAACGCTTGCGACAACAGCCGCTATTTTCGATCATAAATATCCCACGTTGTCGTAAGATATTGCATGATGTCGTGTAACCGCGATACTTTTTGTCCCAACGCGACTTTTACCATTGTCCTCAATAGGCTACGTACACGAATATTAATATATCTATACTTTTATATTAATATAAGCATTTTTCTAAATAAAAATACATAATAAAGAAAGGTTCAAATAATTCAAATAAAATAAAATATAATCAGAAGAGTTACGAGCCAAAACAAAACAAATTTTAATGTACATATGATATAGTTGATATTAAGTAAAATAAAAGTAAAAACAAAATAAAAATAAAAATAATAATAATAATAAAATAAAATATAATAAGAAGAGCTACGAGCTAAAACAAAACAAATTTTAATGTACATATATAATATTTATTTTGTTTTTACTTTTATTTTACTTAATGTCAACTATATATCATATGTACATTAAAATTTGTTTTGTTTTGGCTTGTAGTTCTTCTGATTATATTTTATTTTTTTATAATATTATTTGTAGAATTTAATGAATGTTTCTTTAAAAAAATATTGCGATAATACGGTGAAATTATAAAATACAATAAAATTACGTTGACATTTAAAAAAAAGATGGAAATATTAATATTAATATTATTACAGATATGAAAGATAATTTAAAACAAATTTTAGAGCGAATTATTAATTAATCAGAAACGAACAGGAATAAATGAGGATTTGCTTAATTTTTAAATAATTAAAATGAATCTGCACGATATGTATTTTAAATGGCCGAGTTTTCGAGTAAACCGACCGGAGGAAAAAATGAATTATGCAAGGGATATTTATGCAAAAATAATTTTTCTGAAATGACGAAGTAGCAAATGATCGACAGAAACGAGCTTATAATCGATGCTTAATCGATCCATTTCGCTCGAAATAATTGGTCCCGGATGATCATCACGAATTCGCTTTTTATTGCATAATATGATGCACGTGAAATGGAATGCATCGATATGGTTGCGGATTAATGTATGTTATTACACAGGCGGAAAATGTGGCATCGGATGGATTAATAAAGCAATATATTATACATATGTTTCGTTATATTCCGTTAAATTATATCGTGAAGCATATCAAAATCTTAACAAATCTTATTAAATATTTACGAGATAGAAATAAATAAAACCGAAAGATCTGTTAATTCAGACTTGTTAAATTTCTTCCTTGGATTCTCTACTGAATTTGATCTTAAAGAATCTTGAACTAATAAAAATATTTATTGTTTCTGTTTAATACAGAAACGTAGGAATTATTTCAATTACAAATTAGCCAAAAATTGATTTAATTTTTTTTTTCAATTAAATCTTGAGATCTGGTTTTGCTATTGGTATCACAAGTTTATTCCTGTCAACATATTTTTAATCTTAAAAGCTGAAGAGATACAATTAATTCTTCTATTAAACAACGTTGACTGTTCTCTATTTGTGCTTCTTCTTTTTTTTAATAAATTACTAATTAATTTTGCCTTGTCGTTGAAAACTATTAGAGCTGTTAGCCATTAGTAAAGTACATCGAATGGTACTTAAGTACTTTTCGAGGAGAATTGATCGCAGCTCGAAGCTTTTAATTACATTACCAATTGACTTCTCGTGACCACCCATTCTTCCGCATTTCGCGGAATCGAGGGTTGCGGATGTGAGACTCCGATAAGTGTTTCCACCCGCTATCCGAACCCAAAGACCAAGTGACTCGTTTCGGTTGATTAACACGATTAATTACAGTTTAACTACCTTTCTCTAGTTTTTTGGTTCCACAAACATAGAGAATCATAGAGAATTTAATGGGAAAGATGAAACAATGTCTGTGAAATTTAAATTTTATTGATAGCTATAAATTTATCTATATCTTTATATATTTTAGGTTAATATTTCTTTTTATTAATTTTCGGATGATTAAAACTTTTATTTAAAGATACTGGTTAAACTGAAGTTAAAATTAACTAACCATTGATAAAATAAAATTGATGAATTAGTGTTACTGTTACGAATGGACATTTCCAAATTGAATGTGAATATATATAACGTAGTTGTATCTTCAATATTACAGGGATATAAATTTAAAAACGCAATTAGAGTCATCAATTGATAATTCACTTAACGATAATGACTCTCTCTTGTTGGTGACGGCCCGGTTTGATATCATAATATTGATTTAGGATTCGATTTCATGGGTAAAAATCTTCTCCCTCTTAAAAGACATTCCAAAGTAGAAAGTGGGGAGAAGTTCATCCGCGGGAGGAAAGTTCTTTTCCATATATTATGAGACTGAACAATTAGTCGTGTGTCTGCTATCATTCAGTTCTGTAGTAATTCAATAAATCTATAATAAATCAGCTAATTAATCGATTAGCTTATCAAATAGTTAAATCGCACCTGCAGTTGATTATTACTTAATTTGATTTCTGTCTATTAAAGGAGACAAGGTAAATTTAATTTTAATTTTCTTGAATTTGGTTCGAATTAAATTTTTGATCCTAGCTTAGATAGGCGTGGTAATTTTAGCGCAAAGAGTTAATGCATTTGCTCTCTGTGTAAAAAATCCAGATTGAAATCCAGCCAGAAACATCAGATTTTATTTGATTGCCATCTCCTAGAAGGCAATGGCAAAAGGCGCTGGGAATATCTTTACCATGAGAATCTCTCCTAATGGGCTGTTAGAAATCAGCGTTAAGCTATTGTATAAGTTCCATATATTTGCATAAACTATAAAAGGTGCACACTATGGATGTATGGAAAAGAGATTTGATAAGAGATTAAGGATAAAAAAGGGAGAAAGAGAACTTAGATAGTTTTAATTTGGAATTCGCTGCTGAGGAACGTGGCAAAGAATTTAAGTTTAAGAAATTAACTTGAAATAAGATTAAATAGTTTTGCTGCCAAAGCGTGGCAAATAAATTGTCGCTGACAAAGAGTGTGACAACAGAGTTTCCATTAATTAATTAATTTCGGTGAATTTATCAAATAATTAATAGATTAACAAAAAAACGTAGTTTTTACCGAGTCCAAATCAAAAGGATCAGATATAAAATTTAACAGAGTTTAATTCTTAACAAAATCTTTTTCTATATAAAACTATTCCAATTTGAGAATCCGATTAAATCGTGTTCTAAATTCATCATATTAAAACCTTAAATTATAAGCTAATTTTAATCGGTAGATTACTTATTCAAATTATATATAAAATAATTAAATATATATATATATATATATATATATATAAAATAATTGAAAGAAGTGATCCTTCTGGTATTTAAAATATAAAATTCCATTTTTTGTCGGAAAAATTTAATTATATAAAAAACAAATAATCAGAGTTGGGCTCTTGAGATATTAAACAAATATAAATTGAAATACATATAAAGGCAATTAAGAGTATTAATTATATGATACAAATTTGTCCACCCTGAGTAAATTACTTGAATGTATTGAACCAAAAAGGGATAAATAAATCTTTTAGTTCGTAACATAAATTTTGGTCACAGCGGTGTAATGGTTAAAAGTTTGTACACAAAAGTAAGCTGTAATAAAGATGAATGTAAGGGATGAACAAATAAAACTTTTCGTATGTATACTTTGTAACAATATGTATATAGATTTCTCTTTATTTGTATAACATATTTATTAATTCTCTAGTAATAGAAAATTTGAATTTACATATAACAATAGAAAATTGATCAAATTCGAATGAATATTACCCGATATTAGTAAAGTGATAAAGTAAAATAAATTTTTTTATTTGCGTATAATAAAATCTTTAAATCTTATAAGTTTTTTTACTAGAATATAAGAGAGACAGAGTTTCTGTGATCTAAGGGGATTAAAGTTCTCATTATCAGAATGTTCTTTCCCACCAAGAGATCATTGTTGTTCCGGAACGACGAAATGAAGAGATTGTTTCGGTTTCCGGTATCATCTGACTATCTCGAAAAAGACCCCGGTTGTAAATTGGCTCGCCTCCAAGATACCTCGTCAGCAGCTGAGGGACCTAGAGAAGGGATGACGACGGGAGGGAGGATTGGTGGGTGGCGTGAAAGCGGAGTCGAGTGGGAATATATATTTTCCTTATCAGTTTTTGCACGGAGAGAGCTCGAACGCCCGCACACACACACACACACACGACTAGTCCTGGGTCGACGGCCAAATTTAAAGCCTGTATTACGCGGATCAGCGAGATATTTTATAGGACGAGACCAAAGGACGCCGCCGTCGTCGAGACGGTCATATATACATATGTGTATGTTCATCGCGATGAGATAACGGAAAGCGAAGGACTAAAAAGCTGAATCATACATAACGACTACATTGTACTCCATTCTTATTTCTAGATATCGAAGCATTATTTATTAATCTTTATGTTATTGGTGCATTATATTGCAGCACAATTTTATGAATGTTATAGACGCAAAATTTATTATATTTATTATATTTAGTTGAATAATTACAAGTTTTCTGAGTGTTCTAATTTAATATTCGAACAAAGAAACATTGAGTTTTTTTCGAGAGAAATATTGCTGAGGACAAAATATCTATAAAGACCTAGAAAAAAGGATCTTTTTAAATAAATTTTTTGTTATGAATTAAGATTGGGACATCACAATGAAAGATCTCTTAGTTGCTCTTGAACTGAGACTCTCCGAAGACTTCCCGATTTGTCGAACTAAATACCGGCACGAATTCGCAGATTGGTTTTATTATATCTCAACGATTCTTGAAAACGTTACTTCAACGGCGCTCGCTCTAAATAATTGTCGGAATTAACGAAAGCACTCGCGCTAATTGCGATGGTAATTGTAGTCGTGGGAATTATGCGTGTAGTACACAACTCTCCCATCTCCTGTCTCGTCTCGTAGAGGTTGAAATTACAGACCTACAGGCTACAATGAGTAATATTCTAGATCATGAAGTTTGTTACCGTAATAGATGTTTGCTGATACGAAAATGGAAAAATGTGCGGGTCGACACGGTTTAATTCCAACATTAAGTCGTTCTTTCCTGTGACATTAACTAATAATGTTGAACGCGTGGCTTCAATCGAACTATTAGAAAACGGAAACGTCTTTTGTTGTATTATGCTCTAAAAATAAGTCAACGTAACATTTAAATGTTGAAAATAAAAATAAAATTATATATAATAATAATTAGCTTGATAAAATAAAATATAAAAATATTCAAAAAAATAAAATATAATATATACTGTTATGGTGGTGGGCAAGGAAATCTTCATGTCTAAATTCTTCTCTGGTATTTCGCTGAAGATGGCCCCAAATGTTTGGCCGAAACGTTCGAAATGTAACACAATTTGAATATATATTTTTATGTCTTTTTTTAAATACATCTATGTAAGAATTTGTCACAATTTTTGTTTTATGGTTGAATTTGCACACCACACTGAGAGAAAAGATATAGTCTTGGTAACAAAAAAAGAGAATTATTCACAAATGGCCGATTATCATTGTATTACTTTGTTAAAATTACAAAATACAATATTTTTTTGTAAGATGAACAAAATTTTTTTATTTAACAGTACAAATTTATTTGGTTACTCACGTTTTGTAAATACCAATGTAAAATTT
>NW_017299069.1:428223-429209 GCF_001594075.2 Trachymyrmex cornetzi
AATAAGTATTCTTTTAGTAATTTCAACAAAATAATCCACTATGGTAGAGCAAGGAGTGTTTCGCGGAACTATCAGAGATGGCGTGTCTTCTCGTAAGAAAAATTCAATGTCTACCTCTATAAAGCCGAGACAATTAGAGACTAATCTCGTGATTCTCGTGGACTTCTCGGTTCTCACCACACCATGATCAATCACGGTAACTATTTTTTCAGAGCGATTAGTAATCTCAATTGCTCTGAATCTATATATATTTTTGCTAAGCTAAAGAAATTAAAAAACGCCAAACATAATCACTCCGTAGAAAGTGAGAGATACTTATACATATATTATTCATTTTGTTCCGGTAACAAAAAATGTTCTATTTCTAATTACAAAAGATCTATAAACATCATACAAAACAGTTTTGTACCATTAAATGAGATCAGTTTAGTTAATAAATTCAACGAATTAATATTGTCGTGGTAACCAACGGTTTGATTGATCATGTATCAACAAATAGTTTTTGTGTCCGTAACAAAACTTGGGTTATTGGTACAAAACATTTCTCTCAGTGCAATTACTGTGCCTTACTCTCATTTGCCTTGAATCTTTTAATTTTTTTAAATATAATATGTATATAGAGGAAATTCGCCGATACTGACATAGGTCTCCTAAAGTGACACCCCCTTATTTTTCGGAAATTAACTATTGCACTTTATTAATACTAATAAAATCATGATCTATTTAGCTAATTAAAGAAGTACAAACTCATAATTCGTAGGTTTGTGGCTTGTTTCTATATCAAATCAGCTAAAAACGAATTCTATAAATGCGAAAATAAAATTCTTACGATTTTCTTTTGCAAATTGTGAGGTTTAAATAATAGTGACTATATTATTGATGACATTACGTCATTTTAAGTACTTGTAGTTTCCGAAATAAGTTTTATATTTATATTATTTTTTCTCTTAATCTTTTCATAATACGATTTTTAATTTAAAATTGGG
>NW_017299069.1:429544-435256 GCF_001594075.2 Trachymyrmex cornetzi
CCAAGCTCCATCAGAATTCCCCGTCACGCGTCATGAGCATAACCGCGATCAGGCGAAACACAAACCGTTTCTTCTCATCTTTCTTCGTCTGCGCGCGCGCGGCACGAAAACTTTAAAAGCCTCTTAAGTATAAATCCGAAGCTTCTTTCTGCAATGCTTATGTTCTGTCTATCAGCACGAGCCGTTTAAGGAACGCACTGTATTTTCGCGTTGATGGATCGGTTCACAATAAATGTTGACACTTTATTAATATAAAAAGTATATTATGGTATAAAATAAAGTATATCTCATAAGAGTATATCTTTCACATAAATGATGCACGCGAATGTGTTTTTGATTCACAATTGACAATGTTTTAAAACGCCTGATATCACAGTTTTGTGTAACGGCGAACACCCTGAGCCTATGTGCGGCAACGCCTGGGGGTTTCGCCACGTATGTCACTATATAATGGGCAGACACCCTGAGCCACTATGTGCGGCAACGCCTAGGGGTTTCGCCACGTATGTTACTATATAATGGGCAGACACCCTAAGCCACTATGTGCGGCAACGCCTAGGGATGTTGCCTAACTCGCGGACGGACACTACTACGCCTGAGGCCGTCGCCTGGGGTCGTTACAACACACTGCGCTTTTCGTGTAAGGAAGCAAGTTTTCAATTCACGGCTTTGAGACAACTAATTTTTCCGACCGTTCTCCACGAGTTCCAGATCGAGACTGAGTTCACCGCGCGCCTTCCCCTCGTTTTCTCCTCGTCCAAATACCGAAGAGCAAATAGTAAATCGGCGATCTATCGTCAAATACACACGTGCGCCGCGGCTTCTATTGTCTCCGCGACGATAAGCGACGAGACAGTCGCCCGAAAGACGAGACATTCGTCTGGAAGTATATGTAATTAGGGGCGCGGAATAATACAAAAATCCATTGAAACCTCGGCTTCCTTTGATCATATGTATGGCCTTGTAATGTATATATATATGCGCAAATGTGTTGTCCGTCCAACGTTTTCTTTTATATGTCGTGCACGACTGTTAGACGCATAACAATAGCACTGACTATACAATATATGTGCCTTTTCCTGGGGGAAAAGGAGATTTATCAGACTTAAGTGAAACGTAATTTCTCCAAGAAAATCGTTAAATTAAACCTACAAGTTTCTACCTGGGTCACCGTAGATGGCAAACGAGTTTAGATCGTTATATTAAAAATGGAAGCAGTCGGCTCTACACAGAGCTTGATTTAAAGTGGCGGATGTCAGGTTGCATTGTCTGTTCTAAGGGGCTGCACGACAGAGGTGCTAGCGCGGTCTCATACATTCCGCGTCCTAAGGTGCATTCCGCGTCTCGGCTCTTCATACTTAACACCCCGGTCATGCATAATACAATATGCATCTAGCAATACCGTACCACTATCTTTTAGAACCCTATGGGTCTCTATTTTTCACTATTTCTTTCTATCGTTATATTATACTTTTATTCTGAAAATTATGACAAACTCTTTTTTGCAATTTTCTGTAATGATAGATATTCACGAATGTTGATGTTATCTTATAATATTTGTCGATATCTTATAAAAACTGGTAAGATATTTCAGAAAAAGCGAAATAAGTTTACGTTCGTTTTTTTTTTAAATGTATTGGATGATTTATGGGAAAAGTATTTGCCTCAAATATATTTATATATATTTTACATATTTTTAATTTGTGCATTTGAATAATTCACGCACGTGAATTTTTCTTGGAATTCTTGTAAGTCAAACTTTTTCACAAATTCGAATGATACATGTAAATGATCGTTTTCGTTTAATTCGTAATTATACGAAAAGATACAATTAAAAAAATTCCAGATTATAGTAGAATCTCAAAGTTAATTCATTGCTTTCTTTAGCTCTTCTCGGAATTAGCTTAACTTTCCACTCATATTCCTCGATCGTTTGAGTGAGGGATTAATGAAAATTTGGTACCGGTGGGATTAAAGGATTTGATTCAGAGGCGTGTGAAGTGATGGGACCGATGTACGAGCCTGGCACCTGAAGAGACGGTGCACCGGACGCGAAGTGAATATTCCCGTGAGAACTTCACCGAGCGGCGTCTAGTCGCATCGCTAGTCGTCGACATTTCGCGACGTGTGCACTCGCCGTAGAGATGCACCGTGCGGACAGCTCCGACATTGCATTAATTGGAGAAGTCTGTATCTGCGAATGGATCAGTATTCCTGCGGATGCGAAAAGGACACTGCCGTGCGATGATCGCGTCTAAACAGGATGAAATTTTTGTCGTTGAAACGCTGTCGCAACATCCGTGATACATAAATCACGAATATTTGCACCAAGTCGAAAACTTTTTAAGTTATAAGATGATGGATTGTATCATAAATTTTGTCTAGAATTTTAATTTGACCAACGGAAAGCAGGTAACTTAAAAAGTCCGAAGATAATATATTACTTAATTATTTTTAAAAAATTCTAACAATGATACACAAGAGTCTTTCAAATTTATAAATTTAATCTATAATACACATATCTTTTTCCTGTTAAGCTTTCACATATTTTTGCACATAAAATATTGTTTGTAATTGAACAAGAAATCTATTTAAAATACGCTTTCTTTTATAACTCATTATTTTTTAACTTATTCTGTAACGACTTTATGTCCTGTACTCTGTTAGGTATTAAAGGAATAATGATAACCTAATCTTGAATTAAATAACATTTCGTTGTTTTTTAACTGAAATGGTTTATATTTTAATTTCCATTTGTATTAAAATGTAAACCATTTCTTCATTTCTGTGATTAGTGTTAAAGTAGACAACGTTCATATTAATGTAAGTACTTTGTAAATAATAAATTAAATTTGCCCGCATCAATACATTTTCTTCAGTTAAATTAACTGCATTATTTCAATTAAATTAATGACATATTGAATAAAAGCAATAGTCACCTATAGAAATCTAAAAAATAACTAAAATTAGATATAATTTGATATCATGTATTTAATAGTGTATAGAGTAAAATAGTAAAATAATATTAATGCACGATTAAGTCAATCTTCTCACATTTACAATTCTTGCTCGCTTTAGCAATTAGTCGCGCGAATAAAGTTTTTGCCGAAGCGAGCGAACTTTTTTATCGTTCGCCGTTTAATTACACCCTGGCTGGTTGAAAATACCGTCCGGAATGACGTCCGGCACGCTGGCTTCTGACCGCGCAAGATTTCGCAGAGATACGTCAAGCGTACTTTTCGCGAAGCGTGGAACAGGATTTGCCTGTCAGCTTCGTCGCTAAACGCGAATGCGACGATCGCGATAAGTCACGAGTGTACTCGCACTCTTGCGCGACAAATAAAGCGCACAAGCATAAGTTCCCTATACACAAGTTTGACGTACGATATATCGAAGAAGTCGTTAAACTCTCCTATAAACTTAGACAGATTTTGACTCGAAATTTTTTTCTTTTTTCATCTTGTTTCTTTCTCGAAGTTTTTGATAATTTCGATAATTTAATAAATTTTTATTCCATTAATTCTTTTTTTATTTTATTATATTTTTAAGTAAAAATAATTTTTATCACATAAATATATATATTTGCATATATATTTTGTAAAAAGTTTATTATAGATTATTATATTATTAGAATATTTTATTATCTCAAACTTTCTTGAACGATGTAATTATTTTATTCTAATATTTGCTTTTCTATTTGGAAATATTAATTTTGGAAGTGTTGTGAAACTAATGGTTGTCTGCGACCATGACAGGCAAAATTCTCCAAAATTCTCTACAACGACGAAAAATTTCAGCAACGTTGAGTGGAAAGGGACTTCGTTATTAATCAATCGAGCAGAAACCAGAATAGTGACACAAACAATAAATGGCAGAGAAAAAAAAAGAGATCGGAGGATTTTCGTGCAGATTTGGGTTCGAAACTGTCGGACACGTTTGATATTAGCGCAGGTATAGTTGCGTGAATGTCGAATGAGAAGTTGACATTGTAGCACACGATAGCAGTAACCTGTCGCGTGTACAAGAGAACGCGTATACAATCGCGCTTTGTTCGCCTTGAAAATGCCAGTTTTGACCATACTGTGACTAACGACGAGTTGGGAAATTGGGATATCCTACGGGTTTTTTTTTTACGTTGGAGATGGGAATATGTGTCGGATGAAAATTGAAATATATGACTAATCCCGCACGGCTTTGACTGTCTGAATATTCAAGAGAATAGATGAAAATAATGGAACCTGCAAAATATCTTTATAAGAATTCATTTTCAGATTCGTTACTCAATGTGTCATGTTTTCTATATCAGAAATATTAAAATTATAAGTAGAAATTAAATCAATAAGAATAAATCAAATAAGAGAAAGAATCCTATTTATGATCGAAATTTTGATACTTGGTAATATTCATATGCAAATTTTTGTAAATTTATTTTTTTTTATAGTTCTGTAAACTGCGCGCCAATTTGATTTGTCAGACTTGAAACGCGAACTGAAGCTGAAATATTAATGTTTCAAATTAAATATATTGATCGTCAATTTAATAATGATGCTAGTAAGTATCTTAAGAATCCCCCGTGTAGAAAATTGTTAGGGCTTACAAAAGGGCCTTACAAGTATACCCTAAAATTTATCGGGGCCTATTAGGACAGATTACTTGGGCCCTACATGGCATGTAACAAATTGTTTACCAGGCCCCTATAAGGAAAAATTATCGGGGCCCTATAAGGAAAAATTATCAGAGTCCTATAAAGAAAAATTATTAAGGCTTTTATAAGGAAAAATTATCAGGACCTTGTAAGGAAAAATTATCAGGGTCCTATAAGGAAAAACTATCAAGGCCGTGTAAAGAAAATTTATCAGGGCCCTGTAAGGAAAAATTATCAGGGCCTTATGAGGAAATATTACGGGAATTAATTTTATGTTAATTTGAAACGGTCACCCACCCGAATGCGAACCACCATTCGCATTGCTTGACCTCTGTAATCGTACGGAAACTGCTACTTCGATGATCCACGAATGTTAATGAACGTATAGTTGTGATATATCTGTCAATATAATCCTAATAGAAATTTGTGCAATTTAACTGAACATCCAGTCAGTATTTTTTTGTACGTGCCCATACGCACTTTTAGGAGGTGAAACACCCTTTAGAAAAAAATTTGGTTTTTCTCTTTTAGAAAAATTTTTTCTATCTCTTACAGTTCCGACGATATTCGCTTCGAAAGAGAAAAATTAATTTTTTTGCAAGGAGTGTTTTATCCTTTAAAAGTGCGTATAGGCACATATAAAAAAATACGTGTCGCTTATTTTTGTCTGGTGAATAACATACTAATATGGTATCCCTAATAAATCCTTTCCAGGCACCTATAAGTTAGCCTTAATAAATAAATATTTATAAAGTTGATACGTCCTTATCAAATCCCGATAAGGACCTCATCAAGGAAGCTTTACTTATGGCATGCCTAATAAATCCTTTCCAGGCCTCTATAAGTTAACCCTAATAAATAAATTCTTATAAAGTTGATACGTCCCTATTAAATCCTGATAAAGGCCTCATCAGGTATAAATAAGGAAACCTTACTTATGGCATCTCTAATAAATTCTTTCCAGGTCCTTATACACGGAGAGAATTTTTTCTTAGAATTTACCCTGAAAATATGACAATCGTGGGACAACATTGTATTTCGAAGAATTTTAATATAAATCTCTCTCA
>NW_017299069.1:435320-436880 GCF_001594075.2 Trachymyrmex cornetzi
ATCCTTATCACGTTATAAACGTTTATATTTGATTCGTTCTGTTATATTCACACGAGAATAAAGTGTTTTCTGTGCGTCCGAACAGCAGATGTAGGCTCTGACGGGTTTTTTTATTTTTTACTGATATTGCTATTAATCTATTAATGATGTTAATATATAATTATTTTACCATGTAATTACCAATGTTACAAGTATCAATATTTTTCTCTCAATGCATCTAACTAAATTTTTACGTACTTTAACAGAACCGTTCTTTCCGCGTATAGACAACTTTTTATCATCGAGGATTCGAGTGATTTCGAGTAGTTTATAGGATAGAAGAAGGACGAGCTCTATAAAGCTAGCAGGACCAAATAAGCAGAATCAAATCGGACCTATCGAAATTTTTAGTACTCATTTTGTACTGAATTGTACCATTAATAATAATTTTGTACCGTGTGCCATTTCGAAAAAAGTCGTGGCGCTGCTGGCTTAATATTAAGCTAGCAGGACCAATTCAAAATAAAAGATAGAAAGAAAAATAATACCAGAAATCAATACGATTGAATTTGTACTATTTTGTACTTCCAAAAACAATTCTTTATTACGTCATTTTCAAGAAAACAATGACGTTGATAATATTTAAGCTGGCAGGACCATAAAAAAAAACAAAATAAGGGAAAAAATTAACACAACTGAATTTGTACTAATTTGTACCATTGAAAGTAAGTTAATATTTTACATCTTTTTTCCTTAAAATGACTTTATTAGTATATAGGGTAAGTGCGGGTAATACGCCAGTGTGGGGAATATGCCACACGTTTTGTTTTACAATGATATTGATTAGCAGCGCTTGCGTCAGTGCTACAACATTGTGTATAATCGTGTGCTTAACATATTGCATAAGTAGCAACAATTTCCTGGTAACAGTATTGTTTTTATGAGGTAAATATGACGGCATGGTATAGGAAAATGTGCTTCTTATAACTTTTATAGTGCTTTGTGTAAGTTATTATTTAAACATTACACAATATTTAGCTCGATTAGCTTGTTAATCTATTATAGAGTAGGTTAACATGAAAATATTCAGTACATCGTTGATTCATTTTCTTAACAGTCGTACTGTACAGGCTCATCATAAGATGAAATTACGTCTTGGGGCAATGTGCCACTACTTTTGTTGAGGTTAAATGAAAAAAATATGTAGTCCTATTTAAAAAAGTATCGATGACCTTGAAGGCTCTAAAAATATGACTTTGAGAAAAAAATAAATCTCACCATAATGTATGTCCCTTCGAACCAAACAATTTCTTCCTCAGGCATTTTCGCGTATCATTATAACGGTAACGGAGATATTGCCTTGTAACAGAGTTACTGGGACACCCTGTATACACACATATATATATATACATATACATATACATATATATATACATATATATACAAATGTATGTATGTATATATATATATATATATATATTATAGTACAGGGTGGACCATCTGAAGTGATCCAGTCAAATATCTCGAAAACTAGTAGGGATAGAGAAAAATGTTTCGTATGAAAAGTTTAGGGTTACACGG
>NW_017299069.1:437453-458092 GCF_001594075.2 Trachymyrmex cornetzi
GTTCATCAATGACTTTGATGGTCCATAACTCGGACCCCAGTGGGCGGATTGTGGACCACAACCAGTGTTTCGTAAAGGGCTTGAAACCAGCTTTCTCATCCCATGGTGAAAAACTAGGGGTTCCATTTAAAAAAACCATCGTGACCCCTGAATGACCTTCAAAATGACCTTCCAAGGATTTTTCAAGGTCAGTACCATACTTCCCCCGTGTAACCCTAAACTTTTCATACGAAACATTTTTCTCTATCCCTACTAGTTTTCGAGATATTTGACTGGATCACTTCAGATGGTCCACCCTGTATATTAAATACATTATACATTGAATACATTGTATTTTTTTGTATGTGGCGTATTACCCGCATGGTGGCATATTACTCAATTTTCAGCACTTTCGTATTTATTTATTTTTAATAACAAAAAATGAATATATTCGATTCTAATTATACACAAATGATAGATAAAGGATGGAAGAAGAAGATCAGTATGTAAAATTACTTTAAATTAAACAAATAATTACTCAAAAATCTAATTTCGCTTTAGTGTGGCATATTCATCCCACTTACCATACTTACAATCTATTCTACGTGCACCTTTGAAACATTTTATTTTTTTTTATTTGCTAACATATTCTACAGATTATAATAAGACACGTGTTTCGTGAGAAAAATGTGAGATTTTTTGTAAAGTTATTGACGCTTGTAAGTTGCATAAATTTATAAAAAACGTCGCTCATGGAACATTCAAATTATTATATCGTCGAAATAATTAGTCGTACAAAAAAAATGTAAGATTTTCCGAGATTAAAAGTCCGATTCTAAAGATCTTAAATTGATCTATGGTTGGATTATTTTTAATTTATTATTTTTATATAAATAAATCATTTTCCATTTATTTACAATTTTTATGAACATTTTTCATCATTAACTCATCAATTTAAAAAATTTGGAAAAAGTATCATATTTCCATTTCAATTATAAGTAACTGAAAATTTCAAAATAAAACTCGAATGGTCTGCATAGTTAAACGAAACAGACTTTTAATCTCGGAAAATCTTACATTTTTTTATACGACTAATTATTTCGACGATATAATATAATAATTTGAATGTTCCATGAGTGACGTTTTTTATAAATTTACGCAACTTACAAGCGTTAATATTTTACAAAAAAATCTCACATTTTTCTCACGAAACACGTGTCTTATTATTATATGTAGAATAGGTTATGTGTAGAATATGTTAGCAAATTAAAAAAATAAAATGATATTTCAAAGATACACGGTTTGAAGTAGAACAGATTGTAAGTATATACTAATAAAGTCATTTTAAGAAGAAAAAACGTGTAAAATATTAACTTACTTTCAATGATACAAATTAATACAAATTTAGTTGTGTTAATTTTTTCCTTCATTTTTTTTATGGTCCTGCCAGCTTAAATTTGGAGACACTGGTAGTGTCTCGGCGCTAAGCCAAAGCGCAGCGACACTGTATTATCAATGTTATTGTTTTCTTAAAAATGACATAATATAAAATTGTTTTTGGCAGTACAAAATAGTAGAAATTCAATCGTATTGATTTCTGATATTATTTTTCTTTTTATCTTTTATTTTGAATTGGTCCTACTGGCTTAATAATAAGCCAGCAGCGCCACGATTTTTTTCGAAATGGCACGTGGTACAAAATTATTATTATACAGTAAAAAAGAAAATGTTAATTTTAACATTTTTTACATGTCCCAGGAGATCCACTCTTTAATTTTAAGTTAAAGTAACTCATTTGTCTTGTGTTATTTATTAATGAACTAATAATGTTAAATAATTGACACAATACTTTACATTTATATTTGTTATTTTGACTTTAAGGGTGATTTAAAACTAACATATAAAATAAATAAAGTACATAGAAGAGTAGTTGCAGTAATTCGTAAAAAAATGTTAATAAAACATTTTTGTTTGTATAATGTGAATGAAAAAATTCTTAGATATTAAATTGACTTTGAGATATATAAATTAATTGAAACAATTGTATTAAAAACACTCAAAATAACATTCCATTTTTAATTGACATGCGCAATTGTTAAGTTAGGAAGGTGACATGAATCTAACACATCAAAATGTTACAAAAATAATAACATATCAGTTGTATGTTTATTTTACATTGAAGTAATAATCAAAATGTGGTAACACAAGAAAAATTCTACATATGGACGCACGATTTTTTTACTGTGTAATGGTACAATTTAGTACAAAATGAGTACTAAAAATTTCGATAGGTCCGATTTGATTCTGCTGATTTAGTCCTGCTAGCTTTATAGAGCTTATCTCAGCCAGAGTTGAAGTTTGAACCTACTGGAGCTCTTGACATATTAGAATATCAATAGCTTTCAAATTATAGTTACCTAGAAGTACCAAATCTCTCGCTAAATAAATTTCTAGCAATGTCAGATGAAAAATTTCTCTTTATTTAATTCTAAATTGGTTTTAACTTTATAAAATTTAATATGTACATAGTTGAGGAGATGGGCGGAATAAAGGCCTATACTAATTACAAAATTTTGATTTTAATAAAAATAAAAATAACTTGCTACTTTTTTATTATACACGAATGAATACAGTATCAAATGAATTTATGTAATGTTTTTAAGAAGTTATATGTTACAATACTTCTTTATTATGATCAATATTATATAAAAAAGCTAATTTCCGGAAAAAGGGCCTAAATAGAATCGTGCCTTTATTCCAATCCTCTCTCTCACACACACACACACACACACAATTGCTAAAATATATTATACATATAATACCTAATATTGAAAGATTTTAAATATGTTGTGACAGTGTTCAAAAGTTTTTAAAGAATACTAAGACAATAGACATTTGATAAGTAAGTACGACTTTTAGTAAACTCTGAAATGAACAATAGTACGGATGGTTCGTTAGGGACTTTCAACGAGCGAAAAGATGCACAATAGGTCTACCGAGAGCAATTTGCGAGATTTTGTGCTATACATTCGGACGCATCCATGCTTTTTTTATTAGGTCCGACTTGATTCTCTGGGCTCCCTGCTTTTCCTACAGTGATTCAAGCCAAAACCGACAAACTGTCCGCCTCGGTAGCCTCGAAAGTTTTTAACGCCGCGAGAGACGAGTCGAATAGGAAAGCTGCTGCAAAATAGGATTTGGGAGGTAGGAGCTTCCGGGGATTTGAGCGAAAGAAGCGCTTTTGTGAGCGCGTAATACAACGCGAGTAAGCGCGCGCGCGCGCGCGTAATGCATTCTTCCTAATCTGCCGAGTTCTGTCATTTTATATGCACGTACGTATTGTTTTCCATGTAAGAGAGGAAAGACACGTTCGCGCAATATCGCCAAGCAAATTCAAAAGCTCATAGTGGAGCAATTTAGAATAACTCTGCTATATACATTCATATTTGTTGAAAATTTTCAAACACATCTTGTGCTATACGCTCCTGTATGCTCTTGTCATACAAAAGATGTAACAATTAATGCTTAATGATTTTTGAGAAACATTAAGATAATGGAAATATATAAAAAAAAAATACATAACTTTTAGTGAACTCTGAAATGAATAGCATGGACGGCGAGATGGACGGTTTGTTAGGGACTTTCCATTAACAAAGTAAATATTTAAGCGAGCTCC
This sequence comes from Trachymyrmex cornetzi, assembly GCF_001594075.2. Lineage (NCBI taxonomy): Eukaryota > Metazoa > Arthropoda > Insecta > Hymenoptera > Formicidae > Trachymyrmex > Trachymyrmex cornetzi. The sequence continues at coordinate 441,109 of NW_017299069.1, forward strand.
TTGGCGAACTATGAGAGATATAATTGTGCTACTATTGACGTAGTAAAGACGTAGAAATGACGAAATACATTTCGACACATAATATCGCAACGATAAACATTCGACGACATTGATTTTTATCGGTTTGCCTTTGACGACGAAGGTTGTATATTTTTCATACGTATCCTTTCATATTTTAATTTCACGCAGGAAACGTAGTCAAACGCAGCAGACCGAGGATTTCGTGCACTGTCGCGTTTTGCATTTGCTAAGGCTGCCACGTCGCATTCAAAGTCGCGGATGTGCAACAATGCCGCCCGCTCTAATTTAATGTGCAACGAACCCTTTTTGTCGCTACCTCTTTATACCTTCGGGAGAATAATGAAAGCTCCTGAATTATTGAAAATACTTCTTCGTATTTTGTATCATTATACGTACCTACTGACATACATCTTTTTTCGAAACGTCCTTCCTAAAAAAAAATTAGTTTATTTGGACTTTAATTTCGGAAGCAAATACATGAGCTTTTCTAACAAGACATCATGTGTTCTTTTTTATCTTCAATTATAGAAAAAAATTTGGTTGTATAAATTGGAAATATTAATAGATTCAAAAAGGTACAAATTAGATATGTACAGTTAAATTTATTAAATATTCTAGTCGAGATAATCAGAAATCAATTACGATAAGAATTTTGATTGACATGATCAGAATATATTTTGTTTCCTACTTTTTGTTCACTCTAAAAAATATGGGTGTGGCTTTAATACCCTGTAGTGTCTATGGGCGGTAGTCATTGTCGATTCTTATATTCAAGACCATTTTAAGTACAGTCTTAAAATGTCACGAACCAATCAGAGGGCCGTATTAGCATCTTAAGACATTAGCACTTAAGACGAGCTTGAAACTTAAGAACTTAAGGACTATGAATACCGGCCTATATAATTCTCACCGTGTTGATGTTAATATGAATATGGTGTGGATTTAAATTCACTATTTTGTCAAAATTGAGAACGTTTATAATTGGTTACGACAAAAATTAAATTTATTAATAGAGGAGAAGGTGTTATGGCCAGTGTTGTATATTGTGGCCTCCCTTAATATTTCCGCTATTATATAACGAATCCTAATGATTACTTATGGAACTATTTGTCCAGTAGCTCGTCATTACACCATGACGCTAATATACCAATACTCAATAGCCAGCAATTATTATATAACGCATTTTTACTTTCAAGTATTTTAAAACGTTTTTGAAGTACATTTTAACATTTAATTACACCTCATTTTTCGTAAACGTATTATCACATGAATATATGTATTTTTAAGTATGTTATTTGCTATTTAACATTTTATTTATCTGTATTTTAAGTTATGCAAATTTAAACAATAGCATGGCATTTTACTAATGTTGCTCTCTATGGGTATTGATTACTCACGACCTTTTTTTTAAGGTTTCCATATCAAAATAAATATTTGATAATCGATTGTAGCTCTACTATTAATCCATAGTTTATATTACGTGTGCTTTTTTAGTACTTATATGAGCAGCTTATATGCAGAAGTTATGTGAATGTATATAAATACATTCATTTACATATATTTTAAAATGTTTTACTGTTTTGTTAATTTTGTAACCAAATACTGTTTTCTAAACAAAATTAATATTTTAAGAGTATTTTTATGGAAGGCCACATTACCACCCATTTTTGTTTTAAAGTCATTATGCAATGTCGCCACATTTTTATTAATGGTATCCTAAGTAATAAATATTTCGTGACTTCGAGTCCAGAATCGATTCAACAACATTTCAACGAATGCAATTATCAAGATTTAAACTTAAATATTGATTATTAACAAAGTTATTGTGTAAAATATAACTGGGGTGCCATAATACCACCTCTCTTCTCCTCTATATTTTTTCAAGAATTTGTTAGGTTTTTTGTTTCAGATAAACTCTGTATATGAAAGCTATGTGTTTAGCGTAAACCATTATTTATACGGACAAGCTTGTTAATTAACAGTTATTCCAGTGCTATTTGTTAATATTTTTAATTAAAAATTTTATATAACTAATCTACATGTAAAATATTGATCAACTTTGTTTGAATAAAGTTAATAGTTTTCGCGAAAAAATTTGTAAAAATAAGTATCTTTTTGACCCTTGTATAGGTATCCTCCTCCTTCTTCAATTCCATGCCTATTATTCAGCACAGAAAAGCAATCGATGTAAATTGATCGCTAATCAAAATAGAATTTCGCAAAACTATGTTTTATGAATCTCGGTTAGACTCTTAATGTACTCTGGGAATTACTGCGACCCCCATTTGCGCTTTCCAGGTAATCGTATCCTAAATCGTCGATCGTAGCCGTAAAAACCGCCATTTTTACGTACGGGTAATCCGGAGCGCGCTGAATTGACTCGACCTGCATAAATAAGCTCTTCGTAAATCAGTCCGACGTCTCGCGGCGCGCAATCTTGTTGTCATCTCCACGTTCGCGGTCACAACGGTTCGATTTATATGTATATCGAAGTTCGCGGCCGCGTGCGAACCAATCGGCGCGCGGCGACTCGCGGCCGGCGCTCCGGCGACCAATCACGATCGCGTTCCTTCGTCGGCTCCTAGACGGACCAGCTAGACGAGCCGCGCTGGCTCGAACGCGTCAGTCTGTTCTGTTGTTTCGTGTGGAGAGGAGTGTTTCGCGCGGTTCACACACTCCGCCGGGTGTTCTCTCTTCCTCGGTGATTCTCACGCGTTTCCCCGAGTTTTGTCGCGCCTCGCAGCTCGGATTTTCCCCGGTTTTTTCTCGCCAAGCGACTCACGTCCCACTTGGTAGCCAAGACAGATCTCGGATACTCCCGCGTCGCGCGTACGTGACGCGATTTGCAAATTGACGTTCGCGAATGTGACGCTGGAAGGAGAAAAAAAGAGTGAAGTGGCTGCCCCGAGTAGCGAGAAACACCACCTTGACATTGATTGCCGGCTAGGAGAGAAGGGTAAGCTAGATGTTTACTGATTCTCTTATTTGGAGCTGTGATATATTACGGAATATTATGTATATATCTCTATCTCTATCATCTTCATTCCGCATAATCTCGTTATACTATATATGAATTTGGGACGCAGTAGATTACAAGATGTTTAAACTGAATACGTTACTCTCAGGTCTTTATAAAAAAAACAAAAATTCTTTCCGTTATTATGAATATACGTTTCTACCACCTCCGCCCCTCATTTCACATATACATGTATAATCTCATTTTAATACGAATTCATTTACAACAGAATCTTTGAATGATACGATGAATTCGATCACATATTGTATTACATTAGATGAGTGAGAGAGAACATTAAAGACTGATTTATATAAAGTATCTAAATGCAGTGGCATAATAGAATCAATTTTGAAATAATAAATGTGTATTCTGTTAACTAACGTGACAATATCGTTTTTGGATATTGTTTAAAATATTTGTAAGCTTTAATATTTGACTCTATTAATTTCAAGTATTGTAGCTTTTACTAATCCAGTGTAAGTCCCAAAACACAACAGGTATAATAAGCCTTAAATCTTGAGAAATTAACAATCATAGTCGATTATTCGTCTCGCATTCGACTGTGATAGATCAATTTCTTAAGTCTTAAGGCTTACTGGGCCAGAATCAGACTATGCATTGAGAAAATTGAACCTGAAGATTGAAGATTGAAATTAGACCAATGAGAAAAAAGAAATTTTAGCTCCTTTTATTTTAATTGGCCAAATTTCAATTTTTCAATCTTTAATCTCAGTTTTCAGTGCGTAGTCTAAGGCCGGAATCAGACTATGCATTGAAGATTGAGATTGAAAATTAAAGATTGACATTTCATCAATGAAGACAAAGAAATTTTGGCTTCTTTTGTTCTGATTGGTTAAACTTCAATCTTTCAATCTTCAATCTCATTTTTCAATGCGTAATCTGATTCCGGCCTAATACCGACTCTACATCTATTGTGTTTCAGGACTAATGCAAGTGATCGAATTCGCGAATAATTACACAGCAACGGTCTTACACCGACGATTCGCGATTGTTAAACACGACAACAGTAGTTTCTCGTGTTCTCCGCTTACAAACACAAACGGCCAGACATTTATTAATTTCTTAAGGTTGTTCCATCTTTTGGTAAATTTTACCTGTTGTAAATAACAAGATTACCCAACTACAAGCGCGGATTACCAAATTTACCTAACAGGTAAAATTTACCAAAAGGTGGAACAATCGGCTCTAAGAGACACGAATAACCTGCGAACGGATCGTGTCGTTCGTAAGAAGGGACACTGAATTGTTGCCGCTGCTTTACATTTAACAAATATCAAGTAAGACAAGAGGTTCCGGTTACGATACGACGGAGGGGCGCAGAGGAATCTGTGAATGCCAAACCGGTTGTGTTGAGAAGGTCAGTTACTGCATTGGCGCCACCCTTGGGTTTTGTTCATTTTGGTCACAGATACTTTGGAGTTCTTAGGTCACTGTTCTAAATTCTATGACCTCACACGTTCTTGAGACTCGCAGAACATCGATCGAGTTCGAACGAGTTTTTGAAATAGTGTTGAACGAGAGCTTAAAAACCAGTTTCTTTCACGTTTTACTCGAATTGGTGTAATTATACGTATAATAAAAGTCAAAGTTTGTATATTTTCATATTAATTACGAATATAAATTTTGAATTTTACATTTATGTACATAAGTTTGAGCACATTAACAATAATTACAAAATAACAAAAGCTACGAGCCAACGATATATATATATATAATATAATATGTATTAAAGCCAAATCATTTCGAAATATACATTATCCATCACTCTTATATTACAACGCGTGGCCACACTAAAACGCGAATTTAAAGCTATAACGCTGTTAATCTAAGATAATAAATTACAAACATGTGCTCTAAATATCATTACAAAGTATAAAATATCATCATCGTATACAAATTCTCACAAGATGTTTCAACCTCCCATGAGGTCATCTTCAGCTGTCTATAACGGAAAATTAAATAATATATAAATACTTGTGTCTCCTGACAGTAAAATTTACTGCAGAAAGTGATCGTCCATATTTCAAAAACGTAGAAGATGTACCAACATCGTGCGACACATATTGCTCTTATGATATTATTATAACTCCTCTCGATATCATTACAATTTTGTCTTGCCATCAATCCACTTCTATTGGCAATCCTTGGTTCACAATTGATGTGTAAAACTTAGAGACCGTTACAAATCAGTCGATAAATACAATTCAAAAATCTCTTTCTAAATAATTAAACTCTTACATTAATATCTCTTAACAATCTGTCTATTGCAACTTGTAAATTATAAAACTAACAATTCTGTAAAAGGATCGCATAAATATCTCAGTCTTTATGTGCCATGCTCCCCATCTCCATAATTTAGCCAAATTCAAACAACGTTTTACATTCGTTATTAAAATAGAGCTCTGCGAGCTCTTTTACACGTCATACTTCGTTAACAATAATTATTGGACTGATTACGTTAAATGTCGCCTTAGATACAGACAGCAAAAATAAAATTGGCAGAAGCCGCCATCATCGTGCTATTAAAGTTTAATACGCACGTAATTTTAATAGCACGACGATGGTGGTTTTTGCCAATTTTATTTTTACTATCTGTATTTAAGGTGGCATTTGATGTATTCAATCGAATAATAATTATTACGATACACTGAGAGAAAAAAAATTGTTAACTTGACTTATTAAAATATTATAAATTGGTTTAGCTTGTCTTTATTTCTTTCGTAGGAGTATATTATGATTTGAGTCAAGTATATTATACTTTACATTGAGAAAAAAATTATTAACTAAATTAGCTTAAACAATATAATATAGGGTTAAGAACCAACTTAGGATAATATGTAAGTAACAATATTATTGTAAGCAATCTAAAAACGTACAGACGTTTCGACTCTTATCGGATTTACACACATTATCCTGAGTTGGTTCTTAGTCCTATGTTATACTGTTTAATTTATTTAATTATTGGAACCGTTATTATTTATTGAAATTTAAATTAACTTAGTTCATCTTTTTTGTTAAAAAAAGTATATATTTGAGTAAAATATACCGTTCATATATTATATTTGACTTAAATACATACATTCTCGTGCGAAAGAAATAAAGACGAACAAAACTAATTTAGTCTATTTAACAACGTTTTTTCCTCGGTGTAAGGATAGAAATGAAAGACCAATTATGAAAATAGAGTAATAAAAATAAATAGTAAAGGAAGTGTTATTTTATTAGAGTCATTTTATTAGATGCACTAAAACAACGTGGGGGATGCACGAGACCCCATTGTATGAAAGCTCTCTTATATGATGGCAAGATGTATGTGTGGTATTCTAGGATCAATAGAGAAAGGAAAAGAAGAGAGAACGAGTAAACCTAAAGGAGGGCGGCTTCGATGGATCTCGTTTGAAGCCTCGAAGGCCAAGGCTGCCGCTTACGCCAAACTGCGCAGGAGAAAGAGAACCAGGAAACCGAGTGAGATAGAAATCGGAATAGAGAAGAAAGAGATGAGCTATCTGACACGTGGGCGAACTCCGAAGACTCACAAGCTTGGGCGTCGCTAAAGAGAGAAGGAGATAGACAGGCGAGAAAGAGAGAAAGGTAGGGGATTACGTAAGGCCTCGTGCAAGAACGAGGAGGATTGAAGGAGAACTGCCGCTTTGGAATGCAGCCCGCAGATTTGTAATGATTACATAGCAGTCAGCACGTTCGTAGCGTTCGACCTTTAACCCTTTCGGTAAAATTGTCGAATATGCGCATTTTTTTAATTAAAAATATTGGGAATCAAAATTTACCTTTTGCACGAATAGTTTCGAAATATTTTATTGCAACATTTAATTTAATATCTGATTTTGAATCGGTTACTACAAAATTAAATTTTATTTCATATATACATATATAATTTCTCCTGTATTTAAATAGTATATATATACATATATGCATATGTATCTTGTATAATATTTCTCTATGTAACAATGTTCTGTACAAACTATCTGCTGCTTTAGCAGTAACCGCCGTTAATCCTAATTGAATCTGGTTTTGCCGTGTTGCGCACGAAGCTGCAATGCAGAAAAGGAGAGCAAATTGATAATCTAGGATTAGTTAATATACGATCGACACAAAACTGGCTTAAATAGACAGTATTAATATTCCATCGATGGTTGGAAAATCCCTAGGAGGCGAACGAGAAACTGGAAACTATAATTAGCGAGTACCTATTACTTCAATGGGTCATCAATTAATTAACGTTGATTTAAATACTGTTTTTCTAACTTAAGTTAATTGCACTAATCATATATATTCGTAAAATTCTTTGATTCTGAGAACAAATTACTCGAAGCAATTATTATTAAAAAAAATAATTAAACTTATTTTAAATATCATCTTATTTTTTTTTATAATTTTCTTAACATTATATTTTATGATTATTAATACGTTCATACATATTTACTATTAAAGTGTATATATTTACTCTCTCAAAATCTCATTGAAAAAAATTCCTTAATTTTTACGTACTTTTTAATTCAAAAGCTTTCAACATATTGAATCACATACTTCTCTTAGTTTAATCTCTCATATTCATCAATCAAAAATGACTCCCGACCGTGTGTGTCTCATCGTGTATCCGTTAACGCATACCAAAAATAGGGTACTCTCTCGAGATTCGTTTGCAGAGGAATATGTGCTCGTTGCGGTAGCCGCGTGTTACTTAACGTGCCAGATGTCCGCGTCACTACACGGTGCCGCATTAGCAATTTCGTGGGATTGTGAGAGGAGGACGCGAAATCCACTTGATATATCTGAAAGCCCGTCGGCCTGCAATTGCGAAGCCGCGGCGACATGACGCGCGAATTATACACCTTTATATTACGGTTCATTTCATATGGCTTTCATATACGATCACGGCGGGAGAGCTAGAGAAAAAGAGAGAGGCGAGCGAGAGAGAGAGAGAGAGAGAGAGAGAGAGAGAGAGATCTATGTGGAATTTGCACGAGTTTACTCCGTATTTGTTCGCTAGAGAGGGCGGATATTCTCGGAATAATATCACGTTTAATATATCCCATATATCGTGTCGCATCGTTATCAACGATTTAGATATCTCTCAGTCAGAAATATTATAGCGATTGATTATTGTACTTATCGCATCGATGAGTCTATCAAGTATCTACGGCTGGTATTCATCATTGATTCGCATATTTAAGACTGTCTTTTTATATTTAAGTACAGTCTTAAGATGTCACGAACCAATTAGATGCCGTTAGCATCTTAAGACATTATTTAAGACGGTCTTGAAATAACAGATTATGAATAGCGGCTTATGATAACCGTGCTTCCGTTTCAAATCGTCTTATTGCGTACAATGGATGTTTACTACCTAGAAAACTTAGAGATTTCTATTCACTATTGAAAATCAGATATTTTCATGGAATTTTATCAGAATTCACGGACATTTTTGGAATTTTATTTTTAAATTCTATCTTTTTCTGAAAACATTTCTTTGATTTTTTTTTTATAATGCAAAATGTTGATCAAATGCAATCAGTTAGCAGTAAATATCACACACATATCCCCATATATTCACGTATATTTTGGTGTACTTCATTTTTTTTATTAAATTTTATTTTTTATTAAAAAAATCGAGGTAAACAATAGAAGACTCACAAGGAAATGTACTACATCGCAAGAAAACTAACATTACCAAAAGATCATGTTTGAAATAAGAATTCTAAATGGTAAAATCTTGGAATCTTATGGATTCTGTATTCGACTTGAACTGGAACACGTTCGACCATTGTAACTTAGATACAAAACGTCTCGAGAATGATATATTTTTGAAAAAAAATGTTTCCCAAGTCCCAAGTCAGATACAGAATGCATAGGATCCCAAAATTTGTTTATCTAAAATATTTATTTTAAATGTGATCTTTCAACTAATAATATTAATTTTTTTTTTATCACTTTTACCTTGTCAACAGAACAAAATAGCTCACTGATATTTTAGTGCACTTTGTTTATACTATTCTACAGATTTTGCGTCTCCATTATAGAATATGATATATAATATAATTATGAGATATATAATTATGTATCATCAAACTCTGTATCTATTGTGGAATTCTTTACTTTTACTAATTTTTAATATGTATTTTATTTGCGTTGCTTACACTTCAATTTCATTCCTTTATTTCCAAGTTACATAAAAAAATTTTATAATTTTACCTGGAATTTTGTACAAAAATACTTGAAAAATCCGGGAAATTTATTTTTGAATTTTTTGTACAAAATTTCAATAAACACCCTGATAAAAAATTCACGTAAATTGCAACAATTTTCACGTAACATCTCGCTTGACTCGTCGATTTATTACTCTCACCTCGCGTTTGTCTCTAGAGGTTTCCCATATCTAATTATTTCCCGTATGAATATCGATCGGGGAAAAATTGAATAAAATTAATTGCCACCGGGTAAAATATTAAGAATATCTACCATGCATAAATGAGATGGCATACAATTGGATTTATTCTCATTACAAGCGCGACGTGTGTGTGATTTACTCGATGCACTACGCTTGTCTAATTAACAGATAACATTATTGTCAAGGACAAAAAGTTGGTTATTAGAATAAAAGTTGACAGATCGTGTAGTGCTACCATTGACCTATCATGTTGGTAGCATGACGTTTATCGTGTTTATCTCGATACTCTTCATATCTATCTGATTTACACAGTAAATACTTGAACTACTTCTTGCAATGAGTATCTATAGAGAGTATTATCTTGCTTCCTCTTATTGATAAGAGTTTTTTCTTATAAAGCAAATATAGATATGAAAGAGGTAAGATAAACTGAGTAAAAGAAATTACTTATTGTTAGTATTTATTTAGTTTTTAATTTAATCTATGTCGCTTTCATGAACTTTACAAATTTCTCTTTGAAGTAAATATTGTTAGAATTTTGCTTTGAAATAGGTATCTGTTATTTTTCGTATCCTTTTACTTGTAAATTAATAAAAAAACATCGTAATGTTTTTAATATGGAATTTTTCGCATTGCTATTTACTTTTAAAAATTGTTTAATTGAATTGTTCGATTGCTTTAAAATTATTTTGATTTTTAGTTTTTATTTATTCCACTCGTAAATTGAGAAAGCGAGACAATCTGTTGGTGTGAAATATAGGCTTCTGGGTGAGATAAAGTGTTTGTACTTGAAACAGCAAAATAATTATGAACACTGACCTCTTTCTCCTCTAATGAGTCAAAATAATAATGATATACCTATTATATGTCGGTGCTTGTAATCGTTGTGTGTAAATGGACCACAACACAGGCCACTCATCGTGCTCGTCATAAATCGTGTCGCCCCTAACTAACGTCAGCATGGAACTGTCGCACTGTATACATGCCGCGCGATAATTGAACGCACGGCGCGCAAAGTCATCACTTTGCCTGTAAATTATTTTTTATCACACTGCGCGTTGTTTCCCCGGGGATATTACCGAGCGTGCGCTCTCCGATGCTTTTCGAGGTCCGCGAGCTATCCCATCGCGTGCGTTATCGTCCGAAATATATGAGCGTGTTTCGGTCGGTAAGCTCGTTGGATCGTGTGCAATGCGCTGGATTTCGGTCGTTTCTTTGTTTATGGTTCACCGAATGTCGTGCAAATTTCATTTCAACTCGACGCACCGGAAGCATCACGCAAAGTGATTGTTTTGCGATATTAAAGAATTTTTGATTAAATTGTCGAGGATGGCAGTCAAATTAAATTAGCGTGGAATTTTTCACGAAATCGTTGACTTCGAGTACCTCACTGCAGACTACAAAGGTCGCTCTCGGCGACATTTCTTGAAGTAACATTTAACATACTTTCGACTGCCATTGTAAATATATTGTTCACAATTCTGCGTTGCGTTTTAATTTTTCCACGATAATGTAGCTTCCGTCATAATATTGAAAGAGTAACCTGAGACGCAGTTCTACAAAAACGACGGAAAGTTTTTATTAGATTAACCGTGTAAAGAACGATTGCGTAACAAAAAAGAAGAGAGAGAAGAAAGAGATATTTATTCTCATTAATCATTCTTCAGCTAGAAAGGTAGGTTTCCATGAAAAGCAATTATTTTGCAACGAATATTGACGATACAAAAAGAAAATGAGGAAATATCAAGTGAATTGCATGGTTGCGATGGATGATATTTCTTGCTATCATTGTGTGTTACGTGTATAAAAGTCACGCGCTCAAACGATAGCGATTTACGCCTTTCATACCGCTCGCACAATCCGAGTCACGAAGAACGATCGTCGTTACTATTCAGCCACGCTCTGGTTCCCCATTATATCATGAACAACATATGTCGTGGAAAATATCTTGTGGGGTTTACGTCCATTCATCGACGATGACCAAATTGCGCATTGTGTCGTTTTATTAGCTCGCCCGGATAAATAGATTACGCTCTTTACATATGTTGTCGTTTCAATGTGGCTTTCTACGTAACAGATTATAGAGTAACGTCAACGATTGGAGATAATATTGAAACAATCTTTCGATTTATTGGCTTTCTTCCAACTTATTGGAATCTTTTTAATGGTACAATATTATTATATGGACATTTTATTGAAAGATTAATCGAGGGAACTATTATAAAGAATCGGAAGATCTTTCTTTCAATATCTGTAAAATTCAAGTTTGAATTCAATCTTTCTTTAATAAAATCTGATTATATGTATTGTGAAATTTGAAAAGAGGAAATTTTGATATTCAACTGTAAATTGAAGCCTTGTTAAAAAAATAGTTGTGTTAAAAATTCTGTATAACGATGAATTGAACAATCTTGCGTACTCATCTTTGAATTTTAATTTATTCTTAATGCTATTCCATTACTAATTAGGTAGCTTTATCTTATATTATTTTATCATGATTAACTTTTAACATTAATCGCAGTTTTGTACATTTATACATAGCATATAATATTCTTGCATATTATTAATTTATTAGTGTACGTTTCTTTAAAATTCTTGGAGAAAATTGGAAAGGTCTAAATTGGAAAAATCTATTGCTATCTTTTTTTCTTTTTATATTTTCCTTTTGCAACCAAATTTGATTTTATTCTCAGTCACACAGCTTCAAATACATTGTCTCAGTACCGAGAGAGCCGCAGAATGGCACGAGTTTGGGTTTCGGAATGGCACGATCACGATCGTTATTCCGCATACGGGTCCGCTTTATCACGGCTCGCTTACGATGGCAGGCGCGCGTTTAATCGCATCCGCCGGCCTCACGGATCGCGGATTGTTATCGGGCCAATTACGACCCGTCGACGGTCGCTTTAAATTGACGACGACGATGAAGACGACGTTTGGCATTTGTGGTTGCGGCACCTGCTCTACTGCTTCGCACTTATACGACCGCATTGTTTACGTACGCTTCCACGTCAATGGCATGCATATCGCACGACATAAATTGGTCAACGCAGGAAATACATTAATATATCTTTGACGTGTGGTGGTTTCGATATGATTTAATTGCGCATATAATAACTGATAATGAAAATAATGAGTCACACACAAATAAAAAATTTACGATCAATTTTGGTCACATTTAATCTCTGTTTATTCTATTAAAGAAAAATTAATTTAAATCGTCTACAATACCATCGCGTCTGCAATTCAGAGAAATTCTAATTTTAATAGTCTGCATAATAAACACCTCGCTTTACTGTTATGAAATAAATATTAAATTAGACTCTCTTTTCTTCATCCTTATTCATTATCCGGTCTTTGCAATGAATGAGCGTTTCCCTTGTCTTTCCAGCGTGTTGATTAAGTGAAAAGGGAGAATCATATTGAAAATAAAGCGCGTATTTCAGTCGTCGGAGTACGTCCCGTGGTTAAAATATGCCTGAACTTTCCAGCCGACACGACGATATAAGCCACCACGTACACTTTACATTCCACGTACGTACACTTTATTTACGTGCTCTATGTGCCCTTAGAGAGTAGACGGGAATAAATAACCAACTCGCCTATTTATTACGCAGTCTTATAATTGCCGTCTATTTTATATGAGTTCTCGAGGGACACATCGTCTTAGAATCTTTTGAAGATGAATCGATAAAATACTATTGATTGTACTTTATATATATATATAATTTGACTATTAAATTATTAATTCCCTCTAAGATCTCGAGCTTTCGTACTTAGTCTTAATTACTTAGCAAACTCTCAGTTACTTAGTAAACTTTTTGAAAAAGAATTATATTTTATAAATTATTTTTAAAATATATTACTATATATATTATAATTTGTAAAAACTTTATATATGTATAAAAATAATTTCTTTTGGAGATTTATGTTGATTTAGAATTTTTTATTGGTTAGAATTTTTATTTTTAGTTTCAGAATATCCATTGCATTAGACATCTAAATCAGAATTTCTAATATCTATAATTCAAAATTTGTGTCGTACAATTTTCGATGTCTCTCTGATATACCACAGTTTCTCGTCTTGGGACGATGTATCTTACAACTGCTGAATTAATAACATCGTTGGTAGGCAACCAGATGATCGAGTTATCAAAGAGAAACAGTTTCATGTATCTCACAGACAAAAATAATTCTATATTAATGTCAAAATTTGAAAATTTATTGATTACGTAATACAGATGCTATGGCTCACATGATGATTTATTTATAGAATGATTTATTTTTTGGCACGTACAGATTGGTAGTGAGTCACTTATGATTGGTAATATGCAGCGATATGAGTCTTCATTGAGAGTTCATTTAGCATACATATCTTAATATGGCCCGTATACTTTTAAGGAAACGTAGCAAGAAGAATGAGTATACCTTCTTATAATTTATGCTGTATAAATATGCACGACGTAGGTACTACTTCTGACTATAAATGTTACACCAATAACTCGAAAGAAACGTATATAAAAAAATACCAAAAATGGTATACTCGTCAAGTGGCACAGTAAACATTAACCACACTTGATATATAGTATGCTGCAGCAATCCTGATGTCAATTTTAACAATACATTTTTCAAGGAATACGCAATGAATGGTACAAAAAATTAGAATAAAAACAATAAATTGATTAAATGCAATAATTTTTAAATTATAATAGAGAAATATTATGCCTGAAAATTGTCCTCCGATCTTCAAGATTAATATTTTATAGTTTCCACTAACAACATAAATAGATACACGAAAGAAAAATTAACACAGTTTACTAATTCCATGCTTGTTGTGGTTTTTAAAAACATTTTTAGATATAATTCATTTTTTGCCCTATTTTTCATTTTACGTGAAAAGAGAGCAAGTCTATTTCTCTAACAGTAAACGTAGTGCAAAAAGATTAGCGCGGACATGGCAGAGAAAAAGTTGGATCTGTATGTTTTTTGTGAGGAAGATTTGAATTATATAGCTCTGACAAGCGCTGTCAAATGTACGATAACAAAATATAAAGGATGACTTCCAAGAACGATTATATAAGTTATTGTTGAAAATATTTATGACGTGCTATAAATTTAATATTTTATATATTTCCTTATGGACGATGTAAATATAAAACTGTTTTTGTAGGGATTTTTTTGATTAATAAATAAAAAATAATATATAATAAATAATATATCGAATGGAAAGTTTTATTATGCTATTGAAGAAGTTAATTGCAAAATTATCACAGATTTTTTTGTAACTATTATTTATGTTTTACTTTAATAATAGGACATCAATATTATAAAAATAATTGATTTTTTTTTTAATTATAGGAAGTTTATTTTAGACTTTTATTCAAATAAAAGATATTCACATAAAAATACAAAGAAATATAAATATTTATGTACACAAATATATTTCAAATGTTTTGAAACACGTTTGTTGTAATCTCTTAGTTTTATTTCGACATCTCTTTTATTATACATTTTCTACGGGAATTACAATATCTTTGTTATTTTAAATAATTTATTGTTTAATTGCGTTTTGATCAAGGAAACCTTGCAATGTTGTATAACGGTTTCTAAAATGTATATCGATCGATATCGTTCATTAATCGTGCGTATATTTCGTGACTAACTGGCATCGTGGCATTTGATATTTTCACGAATCATTGTATTGCGAATTCCTCCACGCCGCGGCCGGTACTGCTTTAATTTTTACAGGAACGCATCGTAGCCGAAAATGCACGTATAGCAATTCTCGGAAGAGAACACGCGCGTTTGGGTTTAAAACCTGTTAAAAACCGAATATTCGTGGTGCGCGCAATTGCAAAACTTGTTAAATACAAAAATAATAAAAAACACATTTGCGACGGTTCTATATTCGCGTTCAAACATTTGCCGTTCAAGTTTGAATTATTTAAACGTAGAATACTTTGTACCGTACACATATTTCGTCATTGACGCAAAGCGTGTAGCATTGCAAAACTTGTTAAACGCATCAATACTTTGACGCAAATACTCCACACGACCCGTTTTCCTGCTAATATATACGAATATTTCTATCTAAGTTTGAAAAAGTGCCATATCACTTTTTCAAAAAAAAAAAAAAATAAATGCTTTGCCAAATAGAAAAATTTTCCTACTGTTAATAAAAAGCTTACTTTTAACTTTTTAATTACGGATTTATCATTACCATAATCTGTTAAAATGAAATTTTTTGTGATTAATTAGGAATTGTAATGAACGAAAAAAGGATCTTTTGAATTTATTTTGTACTTGCAAAAACAATTAAAGACTTTGATAGATAAGTAAAATTTGTTTCATGTTTTACATTTTGTTAGAAATTTAACAGGACAATCTCAATGTCTTATATCTTATATAATACAATCGATATTTGTCTTAAAAAAAACTCGTCTATAAATAACTTAGTTTTTTCTGTTTTCCTCATAGCCGTTTATTTAAGCATCTTTAATAATTTTGCAATCGCACGTCATTGCAACATTAATTTATTAATGCACATTAATTTATTTAGAAGATATAGTTAAAACTCAACAGAATAATAGTAAAATATTTTTTATTGCTATATACCGCGTTGTGTAATATTTTTATATTACTGTTATTGAATATCTCTTGTGTCTTCTAAAGAGACGAGACTTTTGAAATAACGTCCATGTATGTACGTATAATATTTAAATTGATTCAATCATATCTCTGCACGCTTGTGGCGAGTATTGTACTCTACTTGGTAACGTGTACGTAGTATCGTGTTGATTCGATAATTCAGATTCTCGGGACGAGATATATATGCACGTCTGTGTTGTGCAAGGCGGGTACGAACATGGGTTGCGCAACGTGAGTGAAGCTGACACGTGCCGAGGTGGACAAGTTAGAGAATCGATTCGAGTTTAATTTCGCGTTGTGCGAGCACTGGTTTATCAAGGAAACTGGATGCAACGTCATACATACGTATCGTCAATGCAATGCGTTCGTCGCGGTCAGTCAGCTGCGTGCTACAAAATGCAAATATACTTTTTTATATATACTGTCGCATCCGGCTATATTTAATAAACACAAATTTATTCTTTATATGTCGCGCAATAATTTTGCAATAATCCGTTCAATTAATTCGAAAGGTGCAGTTAAAGGTTTTTTTACGTATGCAACGTATAAACGTTTTTTTACATTTTGATTGCTGGGACAGATAATATCGAGAAGTCACGACACACACACACACACACACACACACACACACACACACACACACACACACACACACACACACACACACACACACACACACACACAAACAAATTTACTGAAATATATAAAAATATTTTATATATATTGAATTGAGCGTGTAATATATGTAGGATATAAAATACCTCTTTTACATCTGATTTTCGAGGTTTTTAGAATTTTTTATCAACTTTTTAGTACTGCATTTTCTTATTTTTACCAACATGAGAAAATACGGTATTAAAAAATTCTGAAAA
>NW_017299069.1:458112-461409 GCF_001594075.2 Trachymyrmex cornetzi
TGAGAAGAAAGTAAATAATTTTTGTCTCTTGCAGTTTTTCTGTAAAGTTGATAGTATTTGAGTAAAAAATTATTCAAGACTAATATTTTGCAATTTTTACTTTTTAGTAATTAATATCTTGTTAACTATTGCGAAAATTCCAAAATGGTAGAGGACTTTTCGACTCAGTTTAGTCCGTTTAATCTATACACAAAAGTGATTGGCAAAAAAGGTCGGGACACCCTGTATATATAATTTTATAATCTTATATGGTTTAAATAAGAAGTTTAAAAGCGCAGAGAGAATTAATGCAAAATGCATTGTTTTTATATATACAATTTTGTATTCTAATATCCAGGATTTTTAAATCGTTAAAGGTGATTCTTATTAAAGGACGTATCAAACAATTCTTGGTGTTAATGAGACAACACTTTTATGACTACGAACACGGTTTGCGATTAATATTAAGTGGACTTTGTTATCTGGACTCCGTCGTAGCATCGTAAACGCACACGCGATTCGTGCGTTCACGAAATAGCTCCGTCCACCACCATCGTAATGTAGTGTGTTTTTAAAAGGTGTTATTTACAATGTACGATTATACTCTGTGCGATATACTCGGACGATTTCGTGCCATCTGTCACCGCCTCGGGTTTGCCAACACGTAACGCGATAATTCGCGTTGCTGAGTTCGTCCGTAATCGCCATTAAATAGCTACAAATAGTCGCGTCGTATATTATGAAAATCTACCAGATACTTATCTGTTCTATTGCACACGAGTAAAGTAGTACAATGTATGTAGATAGGTGTATCGGCTAAAGTTCAATTTCTTTTCGCATCACAGAAAAAAATCTTGCGAGGCAAAAGATCGTTATATATTTTTTTTATTTGTTTAAATTTAGAATCATTCTCACATATAGAACAATTTGAATAAATAAATGTCGATTTTAATTCAATTTAAATATAAAAATACGGAAAGAACAATTTTATTGTTCTTTTTATTGTTTTCGAATGTATTGTAATTTAGGTAGATACAGATCTGAAAATAATTTTGTTGAACCGTTAAAATTACGTAGAAAACATAAGCACGATAAACAATACTGTCAAAAGTTTTGACATCCGAGCAACCAACTTGATCGTTCTACATAACTATTTTGATACTCCAACAAAATTATTTTTAGATCTGTATCTATCTGAACTTTTAGATACTTTAGTAAAATCGTTCTTTCCGTATAAGGGTTGCATATTCGCGTTCTGTTAGCTTTAAGACACCCTGTATAAGCGAAAATCGTTGATGCACGATGCGCGTGTTGTTACGAAGCTAACTTTTACTTTACAACTTGCGGAGATGACGTACGATTGTTCAGCTACATGTAAATGTCAGCCAATGCTACCATCTGACAGATCGCTGCTTCGCGATGCAGTTATCTCTTCTATCGCTTCTTCGTTTTGTTATCCACGGAGAATGTACAGGGTGATTCTGACATATCAAAATTATCTCTTGAATCAATCTTGACTCGAGATTTGGTATACTATTTTTTGATAATTTGTTAATTTCAAATATTAATTGATTGACGTTAATTAATATTTTAGTACCAAATGCCATAAAGTATAATTCTACTTAAATAAAGCTTATTTAATTTTATTAAGTGTATTTTGCATTGTGATTAATTCTATTTATACTATTTTCCGATAATATCTATTAATCCCAAATATTAATTACTTGGCAGTGATTGATATTTTAGTAACTAAATATGATATAAAATATAATTTTGTTTAAATAAAGTTCGCATTTAATTTTATAAACTATTTATACTCTGTTTTAATCTTACTCGAGTGGTTTTAATATTATTGATTTCTCGGTAGTTTTATTTAAAAAAAGTTTATCTTTGGATTGATCAGAGAAGTCTTAAGAAGCTTCCGTGAGTATAAAGATTTTGCACACCCTGTGCTTTCGATTGGTTTTGGGGGTCAATCGATTCGCGACTTGGAACCGATCCAATCTTCGTGACACAGCGGAAGCCGTTCTTCTGTATAACCGATGCCTCTCGTCGCGGGTTTTCGCGTTCCATCGAGCGAACGACGGAAGCTGCGGATAAAGCGGATGAAAACTCGATTTCGTTAAGTCGTACTCAAGGACGATTCTTGATATACATGGTATTTCAAAGACGAATCGAATAAAGCAGACTTTTTGAAATAATGACATGAAGAGTTCTATATATAAAAAATAGCATGTATAATAATATATGTATAAATATTAAATTTCTAAGCCATTTTTTAATATATAAGGTCAAAATATTAGTATCGGCTATGATTATACATATAACGTAATATAAGTATTCACGTTAAATACTGCGATGCTGAATATATAGTTCAGACTCACTGTGTCTGATACTGGCCACATATTAGGAACCGGTTTTTGAATTATTCATGATAATGTTCGCGATACGGTGCTTTGTAATCGTGGTGAGCATCCTTATTTTTGGGATAATTAATTATATTATTAAAGTTTTTTGATAAATTAGTTTCTATATTCTTTAATTCGACATTTTTAATATTTCCCTTTTTTTTTCATTTTCCTTTTCTTTCTTTTTGTTCAATTCTGGCATTTAAATTCTCGATGTAGGGGAGCTCATCATGACAGGATAACTTTTACTTTATATAGGGTAACTCCGGCAAATATGCCGCGCTGGGATTTACCCCGCAGAAGTCAGAAAAAATAGAAGGAGTGGGGGTAATTTTCCCGTAACTACTCTGTTACATGCCTTTATGTTATATTGTGCTATGATTTCAGCTTCTTACTGTTAATATTAATGAAATTATTGTGAGTTGAATCGATTTGTCACTATAATAAATAACGCTATCATAAATTATAATCTACATAAAATCATTACTGCAGGGCGTGTAAAAGTCTTAATGGTTATTTCGTGATACATACGTGTAGTGGAATAGTAAAGCATGTTGTGTAGCAAAATACAAGAGCTTTCCTTTCTTTGTTTAGTTTGTTGTCTTGTATATCCCATCTGTTTGGGATATACGGCATTTTTAGCGAGCGGGATTTATGCCCAAAGCATACAAAGTGCGCAGATTGAATTCAGTGCACTAAATGCAATAAACGCATTATATGAAATATATACCTCATGTCATAATATTTGTAATATACAGGGTGTCAATTATGTACCGGGACGGTCAAATATTTCGACAACTTCCAACATTAAAAAAAAACGCTGAAACACGTGAAACGATTTTTCAAAAAATCTACTTTCTGCGGGGGGTGGCGCCCCCCCACCTCCAAAGGGACCGGGGGGGCGCGAGGG
>NW_017299069.1:464287-465861 GCF_001594075.2 Trachymyrmex cornetzi
ATTACCTTTTAAATGAGCCCCCACTCGCCCTATGTTGCCATTTAAGATTTTCGACCCCCCTCGCACCCCCCCGGTCCCTTTGAAGGTGGGGGGGCGCCACCCCCCGCAGAAAGTAGATTTTTTGAAAAATCGTTTCACGTGTTTCAGCGTTTTTTTTAAATGTTGGAAGTTGTCGAAATATTTGACCGTCCCGGTACATAATTGACACCCTGTATGTAGGAAGATCATAATTATTATTTATTACTTCATATACATATTTACCATTTTTATTCCTTAATAAAATTTTATAAATATATTTTATAAGTTATTATGTTATTATACGTCTTATTTATATGCATTATTTGTAAATTTTTCATAAACCGTACATATCCCTCCCTCCCCCTAGTAGCCATACATCCCACCCCTATGGGATATATGGCAAAATTGCAAGGGTTTCAAAAAGTTTATTTTTTAATATAAAAAATAAATATTTCGGATTTCTAATATTTTTTTCATAATAGTAGACAGTACAAAGTTTTTACTGATATATAGTTCGTTTACTATAAACTTAGTAAGTAATACTTAATAAATTAAGTTTTTGATAGGTGCGGCGTATATACCGGAGTTACGCTATATTAGTTTGTGTTTGCTCTGAGGAAGGTTCAAAAATGAGCCGAAACATGTAAGCGCGTTTGTTAAATAAAGAAGTTTCAAGCTTCAGAAGTGTATTATTATTTGCGCGACGTCTTCTGCGCCTGACTCCTAACGCTCGTATTCTTTCCAATTCTTTGAATATATAGTATTATTATAATATCTTTGATTAAGTATCTTTGGTTTTGTTTGTAAAAAATTGAATCCATTTGAAACTCGATTAATCCATAGATTAATAGACAATATGAAAATGAAAATTCTTCAGAAAATTCTTATATTTAACGCTAGATATATTTTCGGTCGCAGTGGTATACATATGAAATATTTCTGAAAGGCAATTCGCGTTTCTCGTATTATTACCCCAAAGAATGAGGTTTAAGAGCGGCTTGAAACGTGTAACGGAGATCGTCTCTCGTTTAGATAGTTTCTACTCCTTTTTCTTTACTCCGAAAAAGAGAAAGAGTAGAGAAAGGAGGGGAAGAAAGCTCGAAGACCGTAGATTTCGCTTTCGGCTTGATTACGCGATAAAACACGTCGTGAACGAAGGGACTATCTCCTCGACATTCAGACTCGAGCACCATGAATAAAACGTGTCGGTACGACTTCTCGAATCGAATTTCCTGTCCAAGATCCGTTTGTTTATCACGTACTGTCCCACCGTCGATTCGTCCATTAAAACAGAATCGCAATAAAAAGATATATTCGTTTCCTCATTCACCTTTTTTTTTCCTGTTCACACAATATCGCCAAATCGAAATAGTGAGCTCGTAAATCGCTGATCGGAAGAATACAAAAACCATATCAAAAGTAAAAGGCGAATTTAATTGATATTATACATATATATGTATATATATATGTACATATATGTATATATATGTGTATATATATATATATATATACAGGGTGTTTGATAATTAATGAAAAATCTTTCGCATAGGGGCAAA
>NW_017299069.1:466243-472469 GCF_001594075.2 Trachymyrmex cornetzi
TATTGAAAACCAATTTTCGGCAATTTTTAGCAATTAATATCTTGTTAACTATTGCGAAAATTGCAAAATTGTAGAGGACTTTTCTTCTCGATTTAGTCCATTTTGCCCCTATGCAAAAGATTTTTCATTAATTATCAAACACCCTGTATATATATGTATGTATCGTCAGAAGTTTATCTAAAAACTGTCATTATTACCTTCCTATTTGAATTTTCAAATCTCTAATTGTTTCATTTTCTGTAATCATTAAGAATTTGAATACACAATTATTAAATAATTGATAAGTCTTTCGTTGAGGAAAAATTTTTTTAAATCTATAATTGATTTTTTTTTCTGTTCTTAAATTCTCATAAATTTGCGCCTGAAGTTGTATTACGTTAAGTTTAAAGGATTCAATATGGCGTTCTATATTTCTCGTTCTTTTGTTAAAAACGGGATTTTGGGGAAACGCTTTGAATTGAACGTAACTCGGACTTTTGTTCAGTAATGTACCGTCGCCGAAAATCGAATCGGTTCTGACTCGATACTCCCGCATTGGTTGTCTGTAATGCCCGACGTTTAATTGAATCTGCCTGCAACAAGAGACGCGATCGCATCGCCCAATAGGATACGTTCATGTTTCGCAAGAGAATCGCATTAGTCCGGGTTTTGAGTGTATGTACTCGAGAAGCGGGATAGCTCCTTTTTAAAGCAAAATTGAACTTCGTATTTCACTTACTTATTTTTCAACGGCCGAATCTTGTGATATTAAATATGCAGAAATAAATTTAAATTTCTGTAAATTTTTCAATTAAATATTTGAGATTTAAAATTTTGCATTTTCATGAAAATAGCGCTGAAACTTCAAGTTTTTTTTTTTTCACATTGTGCGTGTCCTCTTTTTTCGTAGAAAAAAGAGTGATAGGAAACTCCGCCGGTATATCATGAAAAATTTTAATATCAGCTGTACGTTAAGAACTTATGTATTCAGCTCATGTCAAAACTCGAATATTCGTATTTTTTCAACTTTATAAATTTATTGGAGATACGTGGGAGGTTTCATACAATCTATCAAAAGTAGGAGGTAAAGGCCATTCGTTTGGCAAATAAATTTTGTTGACTCTATGAATGGATCTGTGCAACTCGTATTCCTCGTACTCCAGGGATTTACCATGTGTTTACCTTTTCCAGTTAAAAATAAAGGTTATCGTGTAGGCGGCAGCAAGAAAACAAATAGTACGCCTATACTGTCATTATGATTCTTATGGTTTCTTTTTACGTTCACTCTCGTTGTACTTTAATCTCCAATCATTATCATATTGCTTGCGTTATTATTTTAGATTAATTCAAAAACGCTGAGAAATAGAAATTATAATTTCAATTTAAATTACAAAAAAATTCGTTTACATCTGAAAAAAAATTAAAAAACTTCTGTATACATCTGAATGTGCGATTTAGTGGAATTTTTTTTTATGAAATAATTCTACGGAATATACAATTTCCATGAATTTTCTCTCATCATTTTAACATCACGTTTCAGTTCGTCATTCCAAGCCATTTTATATCGCGAATCTTAAACTCGGTGTACTTTATTAAAATCTTTTCTTCGTTCACCCACACACACACACACACACACACACACACAAGTTATTTTGCTGCTGTATTACGTGGCGTTATTTCGTGCTAGTCATGCCATGCGAAAGTGGCATAATAATACGACGGTAGCGCGCATTTATAACTGCTATTTATTTGCAATTTTTTCCGTTGGTGGGATCACCTCGTCCTTCGGACATTGCCCGTTGTATTATTCTAACGATTTCGCATTCTAATCGCAAGAATCAACGATGAAACAGTGTAAAAGAAAAGAATGTCTCTCGATCAGATAATAATGCAATCTAACAATCGAGTTATAAATTGAAAAATAAAGTGAACGTTGTTTATTCCTTCTCATTAGCAGAAAAAAATTGCCACTTTTTGTATTTCAATTTTTAAGATATCGATAACAAATATTTAATATACAGTTTGGAAAATAATGATAAATCTTTCGCATAAGGACAGAATGGACTAAACTGAGAAAAAAAAGTCCTCTACCATTTTGCAATTTTTGCAATAGTTAACAAGATATTTATTGCTAAAAATTGCCGAAAATTGGTCTTCAATAATTTTTTACTCAAAACAATTTTCGTCTCGTAGTTTTTCTGTAAAGTTGATAGTATTTGAGTAAAAAATTATTGAAGACCAATTTTCGGCAATTTTTAGCAATTAATATCTTGTTAACTATTGCGAAAATTGCAAAATGGTAGAGGACTTTTCTTCTCAGTTTAGTCACTCTACCATTATGCGAAAAATTTATCATTATCTTCCAAACATCCTGTATATTATGTTTTAACAAATGTACTCTCTAAATCTGAATCAGTGGATAATCACTTATTCAGTGCCAAATATGCCACTGTTAATTAATGAAATGTGGTATCCCTAACCTATAGCCTATAGCGAACCTTGTTTCAGTGTATAAGTGTAGTGCATTCAACGTATATAGTATTGTAAAATTCGAATTACAGTGTACTAGAACGTGCAAATATCTTAACTATATATTTAACTATATAATGCTCAAACTTCTTTTTTTTATAGTTGAATTTCATTAATTATCCAGTGCCAAATGTACTAACATGATATGCTGATAATTGAATACTAAGTATACCGCTTCAGTAGATTATCCACTGATTCAGATTTAGAGAATAATAACTCAAGAAAAGATAAAAATATCTTGATAAAATAAGATAAACAATTAATGACAGTGAAAATAATCGCCTTTGTAATTCTTGAAAACTTTTAATTCTATATCATTGAACTTATCGATATTCAGCAATAAATTTAGGTTATTTATTAATAAACGCAAAATGTAATTAGTTGAATAATAAGTATATGATTTTAAGTTTTTTTTTGTATCACTTTTGTATATCATAAATAAGGTTGTTTTATATTTACATGTTTATCTTTTTCATGATTTGAATTTTATTAATTTTCTGTTCCTTTTTTTGTTTTAGATAGGAAAAGAAGATTACATCTAAAACACGTGAACGTTTTGCTTCCTTCTTAAAGTGAGTACAACTTTTTCATATTATTTTTCTAAACTTTTACCAAGATTTTCTTATATAAATTCCAATAAAAACTGGGAAACGTATCAAATATTTTTTTTAATTGAAATGAATTGCAAACGTTATATGCTTTTATAATTGTTTAAAGTATTTATAAGGAAAAACATATTTGTGTCAAAAGTTTAAGAAAGAAGTGAACATACCAATAAAAGTTTACGTAACAGTAAAATTGATAATTATGAATAAAATATTTGGCAAAGTTTTAGTTTTCTTTGAAAGTTCATTGAGTTTTCTTGCGTCGAATATTGAATATTGCAGGCAGTCAAGCATCTAGGATTTAGATGCCCGTTTTCCATAATCTTTTCCCTGTTACGCTCATATCGGATTGGCGAGCATATCTCGGATCGCGAAAGGAACTCGTCTCGTCGCCAGAAAACGACGATTGATACGATGAAATCCTCAATAAGAATCCAATCTTTGAAATGGCACGGCAAAGTTCGTACAGTCGCGACGAGTGCTTTCTTAATACCTGTCCAACGGTTTTCACCGGGACGGGAAACTTTTCTCCCATTTTTCGTTTTTTTTCCTCTCCTTTTTATCCAACCGACGAAAGTCCTCGTCTTGGAGAAAATCCAGACTCGATTGTAGTACGGTCGGCCCATTCGAACGAATCTGCTCGTTCCAATTCCCCGTTCTGCCTGCGCGTAATAGTTCGACTTCGTTCCGATAGAAATCACCCCGTATATATCGTCGAACGAAAAATAACCGGCAATGCCAACTGCTGATAACGAGTAGTTAATTCGTCTTCGAATCTGAGTAAATTCGCCAACTGTTTTCTTCTTTACCAATGCCGCCAATCGATTTTTGTGCACTACACTTATAGAATGTTAGTCTCTATATTAATAATATCATCTTTATATTTAAAAATATATGATGAAAGCTTTTTGGATTTAACGTTAAAATAACCTGAGAAAATCTTTTAAAATTTATGCTAGATATGAAAGAATAATTACTGTTATTATGTCAGAATTTTAATTATCACATAATTACTTGATCCTCGTTGCGATTTGTACTTGATGATTCATTTTACATTTTCATGATTTCATGAAACGGCAGGAATATTATAGCGATGTTTCGCACGCATTCTTGCATTTATTATCAAGGAATCTCTCTAATTTAAGTTATAATTAGTACGCGACGTGTGAAACAAACGTTCCTTGTTGTTGAGCGTGTTGTAACAAATTGAAACGCGCATCGAAGCGTTGCTTGACAAAATACGCCATTGTATCGCGCGCAACGAGCGGAATATATATTTCTTTTCTCATCGTTGCGTTTACATTTCACGAGAACTTTACAATTTTGCTGCACGGATTCCGAAGTACAAATCTAGAAATTAAAGCACGAACAAAACAACATGCCAGCATCCGCTGCTTGGTCCAGAGAGTTTTAGAACATTGTCTCTAGGTACAATTTTTTAGTACATCGCATAAACCATTTTAAATCCTTTTTTTTTGCGACGACCGAAAAGATGGTGTCGATAAATTTTTTGTGGCGAAAACATTCACGAAGGAATAATGTCGTTATTATACTGAATGTAACGATACGGAAAAATTTCGCATTAAATAATGACCGGAAAAGTATAAATTATATGTATAACACGTAATGTGCTTTAGAGAGATTTTCATCTTTTTAAGCTGTGGCTTTTAATTTAATTACGAAGTAAAAGTTATACACGGTCGTTTCTTTCGAGACAATCGCGACGTGTTCCTCTGAGCGTGAAAAAATTGCGTGTACGGTTGAGTTCGTAAAGATACTTTATCTCTCTATCGCGGTCAACAAAAGTATTTTTATAATAATATATTTCTAAGCAACGTTATTGCCATGCTGTAATCGTGTTAACTCCACGCCTTCTAACGGTATAAGTGCGATTTCGTGTCTGTATATTTGATGAAATTTGTGACACGCGCTATTTGCGATAAATTGCATCGCGTTACTGTAACTATCTTTTCTCTGAACGCTTTTTAGAATTATTAGTATTCATGAAATTGCGCTTTATATTATTGTATTGTAGTTCTTAAAAAGTCGCGTATATGTGTTTCAGTCATAAGCTATTTACGAATTGCTCAATTAGATTTTGTCAGCGACATAGGTCTACTTTTAATATTAAAACTCTAATTATAAGTATGGTTGAATAACACACATTCCTTATTCTCAATTATACTCTTATTCTCTTTCTTTTAATTTTTAATTAAAAAGTAGCTGAGGCATCAGTTCTGAATTGGTTTGAATATTAACCCGGCAATAGTCATCTGATTTTTTTTTACGTAAACGATTATCTGGTGTTTTTATATCCTAATTAAAATCATTATTATTAACAATATATTGTATATTATTGTTTTCCGATTTATTATTATTTGAGAATTATGAGAGAGAAGCATGGATTTTAATTATAATTTTCTGAAAAATGTAAGTAGAAACCAAACAAACATTAAATTATGGAATATGCACGTTAAGTAGCTTATTGTGATAATATTTCTAAAAAAAACAAGATTTTAATTAATATAACGCTATTTTATGGCAATTTTCGATGTAATGGCATATTTAAAAATTTGTAAAAAATAGTTATTGAAAAGAGAAAAACATATATTAAAGATATATTAAACAATCCGAAAGACTATTTGTCGCACTGATGTAGAAAATCTGTGGCTGATGGCGGTTGATAAAAAATGCGTAAAGTTAGCTCTGTGCAATCGCCAAGCGCAGAATACCTGCACCAACGTAACCACATAGGGATTAACTTATGGAGAAACTTTGTGGTCATTTCACAGATTCTAACATGTCTCTGAGAAAAGTTCTTCCTCACTCCGTTCTTTACCTTCCGTTCTTTTCTTGTCGAGTATCATCGCGATGACGAACATTACCTTCAAGAATGCAGCTTCTACAAGTCACACTGTACAAACACTATATATACATGCACAAAGCACATTCACGTACATACATATATACATATGCGCACGTGTGCCGTATGTGAATGTGCCTTGTGCATGTATATATTTATGCATGGTCTCTCAGATCTCACTCGCCTACACTCTCGCACCGATGACCAGGCACTGTAATTCATAAATAATTTATGTCGACATTGCTCGGCG
>NW_017299069.1:472480-491010 GCF_001594075.2 Trachymyrmex cornetzi
ATAACACACATTCCTTATTCTCAATTATACTCTTATTCTCTTTCTTTTAATTTTTAATTAAAAAGTAGCTGAGGCATCAGTTCTGAATTGGTTTGAATATTAACCCGGCAATAGTCATCTGATTTTTTTTTACGTAAACGATTATCTGGTGTTTTTATATCCTAATTAAAATCATTATTATTAACAATATATTGTATATTATTGTTTTCCGATTTATTATTATTTGAGAATTATGAGAGAGAAGCATGGATTTTAATTATAATTTTCTGAAAAATGTAAGTAGAAACCAAACAAACATTAAATTATGGAATATGCACGTTAAGTAGCTTATTGTGATAATATTTCTAAAAAAAACAAGATTTTAATTAATATAACGCTATTTTATGGCAATTTTCGATGTAATGGCATATTTAAAAATTTGTAAAAAATAGTTATTGAAAAGAGAAAAACATATATTAAAGATATATTAAACAATCCGAAAGACTATTTGTCGCACTGATGTAGAAAATCTGTGGCTGATGGCGGTTGATAAAAAATGCGTAAAGTTAGCTCTGTGCAATCGCCAAGCGCAGAATACCTGCACCAACGTAACCACATAGGGATTAACTTATGGAGAAACTTTGTGGTCATTTCACAGATTCTAACATGTCTCTGAGAAAAGTTCTTCCTCACTCCGTTCTTTACCTTCCGTTCTTTTCTTGTCGAGTATCATCGCGATGACGAACATTACCTTCAAGAATGCAGCTTCTACAAGTCACACTGTACAAACACTATATATACATGCACAAAGCACATTCACGTACATACATATATACATATGCGCACGTGTGCCGTATGTGAATGTGCCTTGTGCATGTATATATTTATGCATGGTCTCTCAGATCTCACTCGCCTACACTCTCGCACCGATGACCAGGCACTGTAATTCATAAATAATTTATGTCGACATTGCTCGGCGGTCACGCGATCTCCATCGTGTCATCCGCTTTTTGCCCCGAAACATTTTACCGCGCGACCTCTGCATTCTATCTATCGTCCCTGTTCCGAATCTATCGGAAGTGCTATCTCGGTCATCGCTGATTTACACTGCTGGGTTTACGGTCACTTTGTATCAAAATACGGTGATCAATATTACTGCAGAGCCCTTTTGAGAGCCCAATAGGTCAATGAGTACGTTTACACCATGCGCTTAGTCCGCGACCTATACGATATTAGGTGTCTTTGTTTAACCTACAGGATAAACAAGGATACTTATTATATAGGCCGCAGCCTAAATGCACGGTGTAAACGTAATCATAGTAACGAATAACCTTTCGAAATATATAGAATTAGAACGATTTATTCACGTATCAACTAACGAACTGTTACATTTTTATTTCAGAATATACGACATGTACCTTGATATTTTTTTTAGACATATTTAATTTTTTAATTAACTACATATATCTGTTTCGTCTGATTAATTCTGTGATAAATTTGAATAAGTTATGATAACTAATTACAGAATTATAATATA
The DNA here is from genome assembly GCF_001594075.2 of Trachymyrmex cornetzi. NCBI lineage: Eukaryota > Metazoa > Arthropoda > Insecta > Hymenoptera > Formicidae > Trachymyrmex > Trachymyrmex cornetzi. The sequence goes on from NW_017299069.1 coordinate 473,997, forward strand.
TAATTGTGTGATAATTATGTAATATATTATACATTTTTAATTAATGTACTCTAATGGATATTCAAGAGGAAATGAATAATGTTATGCACAGAGCTTTGCTGAATGTCGACCGGAGTGTCGAGTCACTTCAACTTTTCCGATATGTGCTTTGTACCATATTATTTTAATATTAATGTGTTAACCAAAATGTCCAACAACAGTTCATTCTGTTTGGACGCTACACCGACCAGGGGGGGGTTGAACAATTTCGATCTTTTGCGGACACAACAGGATACCGCCGTGTCTACTCGCATCACGACACTTGGATGATTAACCGCCGAAATACGACGAACCGTGTTCGCCATTTCGTATCGACACTCGTTCGTTTGAGAATTCACTTGCGATAGTGGTCGCACATGGTTCGGGAAGAAGGAAAGAAAAATACAGACACCAACGCTTTCGACCAAACTGCACACCGTCGTCGAGTCGCCGTTTATGAGGCGATTTAAGCCAAAGTTAATAAAAAAGAAAAAACGCGAAGAGCGGTTTTTGATAACGTTATCGTTTAAGTACTAAAAGTAAATTGGCCGTTATTTCGTATTTGAGATAAAAATTTCACTGATTAAGATATGCTATGTCACTAAAGTTGTTGCGTTTTACTTTATATACATATAAAGTTTCTCAGAGTATGTATCCGACGGATGTATTCAAGTTCGCCATTGCCACATACAGTTCGAATCGAATTCGCATGCAAGTTCAAACGCGTTCCAATTAGTGCTGGTCAGAAGTTCGCTAAAACGATTTGGTACTCGTAAAAGAATTATTCGAATGATAAAAAAATAAATTTCAAATCCATTCTTACTGGTGCGAAACAATGAATTTTTATAACAGCTTAAAAACATTCGAGGAAGCTTAAATTTTCTTAGTATAAACAGAAAAAACAATTTTGCTGAAATAAGAATTAAATTAGAAATAGATTTAAAAACAATTTTGTTGAACTATCAAAGTAATTGTAGAACGTTCAAGTTGATTGACAGAATATCAAAATTGTTTACATCATTACTCATTATGCTTGAATTCCTATTACATAATTATTTTGTTAATTCAATAAAGTGATTTATATATCTAGAAATCTAGATAAATATTTCAGCAAAATCATTACTTTTTTATAAATTTATGCTATATACTATTCGTTGGTTTTGTGACAGCTGTGTATATTTTGCATTCAATTATTTGCACTTGCTTTACACTTGTTTATAATTTATAATATTTCCTTTCTCTTTGTCGCGCATGTGTTTCATTTGTTCCGTAAATATTGAGTATTTGTATGCTAATCGATTCGAAGTGATAGTTTAATGCTAGCTAATTATTATCTATGTGCATTAATGTATTCCTGACGAGGACTATGTATCACTGAATAGCAGATCTGCATTATTAGCATACGATTATACATACGTAATAATTCCTAGCTGTAATACTGGGTAATGTTTGAAGATATTGAATAAATATTAGCGCTTAATAAATTAAATATTATTTAATGTTAGAGCTCGATTATATATTTTTTTTTATGAAGGAAAAGCATTTGAAAGTAACGATATTTGGTCGCTACTCATGTCAATTTGAAAATGAAATTCTCCATCTTTGCGGAAATACGTTAAAATATCTTCAGAAGATGAAAAGTGGAAAAATAGAGGTATGTACTTACGTTACCTTTCATACACATATCGGATTTCGATATATGTAGTCAGCGTTTTTATTTGGAAGAAAAATATTTTTGTGCATAAACGATCTTTCTGAAAATAACGAGAGAAAGAGAGAGAGAGAGAGGGGGGGGGGGGGGGGGGCTCTGAAAATGGCATGGGGCTTTTTTTGCAATTCTCAGGTTTAACAGAGGAGCACGTAAGGGGAGATGCACGCGCGAGACAAGATATAATTTAAATTTGATTCCCCGTGCCGATAACGAACACGGAAGTTTTTTCTTACGGAGATAAGTGATGCCCAAGAGTCATCTTCATCTTGTCTTTCGGTTCATAAGACACGACGTCCGGTGCGACGCGATGTGATGGTTATATAGACGGATTAAAGTTCGCTTTAGGGCACTCTTCGCGGGGATCATTAACGAAGATAGTCGTTAAAAGTCGACTTTCTCGAACTCCTTCGTCTCGTCGATTAATTTCCCTCAGGAGTCGAGAATAGGCCAACATAATAAAAAAGAGGCACTCTGATGACTTTGAATGGTCTTCCTTGGGCTCTCTCTAATTAATAATAACACTTTGCGTCCGCAAAAGCGTTATTCGATAAAAGCATTTTACTTCGCTTTGTTTTACTTCAATAAAAAGCATGCAAAAAAATAATATCTTTGCCTCTCTACTTTATATTCTCACAGTGAAATTATTTCACGATTGTAAGGCAAAACGCCTTGTGAATATTTTACGGACTTCTTCCGAACATAGTTTTTTTAAATACGTCTCTGCAAGCGCGCGCGCTGTTCAGATATGGATTTACGCGATGAATGCAGATGGATGGCGAATTTTTCCAATTGCGTCGCATTCCAGATAAACGATCTAGTGGGCGAATGATAAAAATCCGCTTTCAATTGAGAAATTGAATTCCTACATGGCGGAGAGTAAAGGGAAGAACGAACTTTATAGCTGGCAATACGTGTCCTGGGAGAGAGTATTTCGAACGCACGATCTGAGGTTACGTTTTACTCGTAAAAGCCAGGTATAGAGGAAGCCGCATGAAACGCTCGATAACTGAAATCCAATAGAGAGAAGGAGAGGGACAGCCCCGCTTTGCGCTCGTAGCACTTTCCAAGTTGCCTCGTTAAAGTTAGCGAATTCCACCAGCCGTGAGACGGAATCCAATACGAGAGGGGCAGAGAAGAATACGACGAAACGATAGCTGTCTTCGCCGTACCGTAATTTCGGGTTCATTGCGCGCACCTGTGTCCCGTAGACAACGACGACGACGACGACGACGAATTGACTGGCGCTTCGCGGATTGTCGTCAGGCGGTGCGGAAAAATCGAAGATTGAGTTGCTTTATGTACCTGGGGAAATGGTCCACAATGTCAGACACTGCTTCGAAATTGTCGTTCCTTCATGATTGAAAGATTTATGCAGTAATTTCTCTAAACAATACTGTAAAATAAATCAATGATTTTATCCGATTATCCATTTTTCTTTGGATTCAGACTTATTTTTTGTTTATCAAAGTCTTTGAAAGACTTTGACTGAATTAGACTTCTGAAATAATGATTTAATCTTGTGAAAATGTGAAGTTGAATAGTGACAGTTTTATTTCAGGATGAAAATTTTAATAATTTTAATAAATTAAACCTTAGAGAAGGGAATTGAAATAATAATTTTTCCTTAATTCATTTTAAACGAACTTAAACAGGATATCAATTTCAGAGTTTGTCGTTGAGGTATAAAATATATTACTCGAGGTTATATTCATTGAGGTATAATATTAGAATTGCTAGACTGAAAGGGATCGATTAAGTTTTTTCATAAGACAATTGCAATTCGCCCACAGGTTATTCACTTTGATGTTACAATATACGAAGTTCATAAAGCGCATTAGAGGGTTAATTAGATATTTAGTACAATGATTGCGGGTGCCGATGACATTCCGTAATATCGAATATAATGGGTGCTTTCCAGTAAGGACACAGTCAGACACACTGTGTAACACAGTGAATCATTTTATCCTTGTTTAACGTAGGCAAACAATAAAGATGTAATCATTCACTGTGTTACACTGTATCTGACTGTGTCCTTGCTGGAAAGCAAATATGTAGAATATTCAATCTCTGCATTTTTTTATAACAATCTACGACATAAATTATGTTATATGAAAGAATTATTGCACAACGCAAAATTTGATCAGACTTTCAATCTCGGTTTCAATTAATTTTCTGAAAGCGTCAGAAAATATAAAATAGATATAAGCGAACATTTCGATTTAATGAAAATGAGTATTGATAGACCATGATGTATTTTTACCATCACTGTGCTTTCTATTTCGAAACAATCGACAACTGAAATTGAACAGGATCGTTTATAAAAATACTTTCAAGTTTTTCTTCTCAACCATCCAAGCTACAGAATTCTTTTCGAAAGTATACAAGCTTAGAGAGGAGAGAACAACAATGAAGGCAGTATCATAGTTTTGATACTTTATATTTAAAACAAATATACTGGTATTTTCAATTTTAACAGTGTTATAAATTGTTTTAAAAAATATTTGTATTGAGATATTAAAAAATTTGAAACTATATATTTTTTTATTTGAAACTATACAGAGTGTCCGGCGAAATTTCTGCCAAGCGTTTTCTGTAGATAAAGCGGACTAAATTGAGTCGAAAAGTCCTTTACCACATTTTGCAATTTTTGCAATATGGTTAACGAGATATTAATTACTAAAAATTGCCGAATATTGGTTTTCAATAATTTTTTATTCAAATATTATCAACTTTACAGAAAAATGGCAAGAGACAAAAATTGCTTATTTTTTTCTCATAAAGTTCTGGGAATTTTTGTCAGAATTTTTTCAGAATTTTTTAATATCGTATTTTTTTATGGTAGTAAAAATAAGAAAATGCAGCACTAAAAATTCTGAAAAAATTCTTATATTATATAGTTCTACGAGAAGAAAATAAACAATTTTGAAACAAATAATAGTCTTAATTCCCTGATGTAAAAAATATAATTATAATAACTTTGGCTATTGGGAATTAGCGCTGCACTATGTGCGCGATAAATTTTAAATTATTAAATTATATCTCTTACATATTTAATTATTAATTTGTATATATACATGTTTCGGCTAACTTTTTAGCCAGCCTCAGTACATACAAATGAATCCATGTAATTAGATGAGCTATGAACATAAGACGTATAAGGCTACGGTATCCACATGTTTTTCATTAATTTAGTATCCGCAATGTTTTCATGTGAAATGGTCGATCACCATTTCTTAGAATGAAAACGCAACCAGTTGGCTAGCTAGATGGTGCAACCGTGATTAAGCGCTTTCAAGTAATTCACAAAGTTAAAAAATAAATTCTAATTATCATCGTTAACAATAATGGTATAATTTCACCTCCATCAAATCACTGTCGATAAACGTCATTGATATAAAACAAATTCAGTCAATTAATATAGAAATAATTTTGCAATAAAATTCTTATTCGCATTTCAGCATCGAAGTAAACTGCTGTCTCGTTACATTTAAACTGAGAAACGTTAAGGTCTTTCCGAAAGTTGTTGTTAAGTGTCATATATTAAAAACATTATTTATGTAGATGGGCAAATTAAAGCATCTTTAAGATCGGTTTATATGTCTTGTTTAAGAATTCTAAGAAATGATGATTGACCATCATATGAAAACATTGCGGATACTAAAATAATGAAAAACATGTGGATATCTTATACGTCTTATGCTCATCTAATTACATGGATTCATCTGTATGTACTGAGGATGGCTAAAAAGTTAGCCGAATGTATACAATTAATAATTAAATATGTAAGATACAATTTAATAATTTGAAATTTATCGCGCACGTAGTACAGCGCTAATTCCCAATAGCCAAAGTTATTGTAATTATAAACAATTTTTGTCTTGCAGTTTTTCTGTAAAGTTGATAGTATTTGAGAAAAAAATTATTGGAGACTAATATTCGACAATTTTTAGTAATTAACATCTCGTTAACTGTTGCAAAAATTGCAAAATGGTAGGACTTTTCATAGGACAACTCAGTTTAGTCCATTCTATCTATAAAAAGCGCTTGGTAGAAGTCTCACCGGACACTCTGTATATATTTTTTAAATTTGAAACTGTATATATACATAATTTTATATACTCCCCTAATATATTACAAAAAAAAATATATATATATTTTTGTAAGATATTAAGAGATTTTATAAAATTGTCAAAATAATATATTAAATCACATTTTTCTTTTAATTTAATATATTTTATATAAGATACATATATTGTACAATGTACATACACTGTTATTATTAACCTAACCGTTTATTTTAAATTGAAACAGGTAGTAATTGAAAGCAAGAACGGATTGAATTCATAATTTGTAAGATTCTTAAAGTACAACTTTATATTCAAAGTCTTCTTGAAGGCAAATTACGGACTTGCACCACTTTCACCATAATAATTCCACAATTGTGTCTTGAGCAATTATACCGCAATAGGGGATACTAGCTCTTACGTAAGGAATAATACAGCTTCTCTCTCTCTCTCATTGGTTCCGATTCTTTGAAGAATTTCGAGGGAACATCTCGAAGCATCTTGTCTGTAATGGGATTATATATCTCGGGCTTGTGTGTATGCGAGCATCTGAATAACTGCAAGTTCCTCTGCATTATCTTCAACCCTGTCGTCACCTCAAAGAAGCTCGGGGAGTCTTCCATTGAGGTTAACGCTGGATCCAATTTCGCTTCCCTGGAGAAATACTGTTTCTCCATCGGTGGTAAAGGAAATATCGTTACGACGTATATACGGATATGTATCGTTTTATCGTTTCTCTCTTTCGATTCTCTTACCTCGTAATATCTGCACAGCTCGGATATGCGATGTTCAGAAATAATATATCGACTGTGCTTTTATAATCTATTTCAAGTAAATTTTTCTGTTTAGGAATTTGAGTAATTAATAAACTTTGATTTTTTAAATATAGTAGAGCATGATATATTTTTCAATAAAATAATATTTAAATAATAATGAAACAATGAAATTATTTTTAAAACCTTTTTAATTTTTATTACCTAAAAATTTATAGCTATTGTAATATACAGGAAATAGTTTTTATCGCATCCGTGACATAGGATGTTGACTTACGCTCTAATAACTATTACACTTGCGCGATCAATGGCGATTTATTTTTACTTCGCTATTTTATTGGTTGCTACACATTTACTATAAAATATATAGCATATACATTTGAATGCATACGAGATCTGTTACCTTCGCATCTTCAGATTTGACATGTAAATTTATTCGGACTACATAAACGAACTAAATCAAAATAGAAATGTAGATTTTTTCTTTAACTATCTAGGAGAATAGATCTACAGTTATCGAGATGATTATCTTCTGGAGTATATAACGCCAGGAGTCCATGGATACGGGGCAAAAATATTTGACCTAGTGCAACGAACTATCGCATTTCTTCTCACGGCAAGCGAGCGAATATATCGTAGCAATCAAGATCCGATTGAATTGACATTCGTTTCACGGCACATTTCTTACTTGCAAAGTGCAAGGTTCATCCGTTCTCACTTTTTTCGCGATTTTTTAAATAAATCGTCTGTCAATAAATCGGGTGATATGGCGTGGCGTTCTCTCTTTCTCTGCTTGAAATATAACGCTGCTATCTTTACTCTAAATGAATTGTAATCTCTTTCTTATACTTAAAATGTAAGATCATTATTCGCGACTTGAGCTTTTAACGAAAAGAAATACACAGTATATATATTTACCAATTTATAAATGTATAAAACAATATAACTATTAAAAACTTTTATGTAAATTGAAGGAAAAGATATGTATATAAAATTAGATATACAGGGTCTCTCAAAATAATCGCCAAATATTTTATGGGCAGATAAATAACAGACTAAACTGAGTCGAAAAGTCCTCTATCATTTTACAATTTTCGCAATAGTTAAATTAATAAGATTAATTACTAAAAATTGCCGAAAATTAGTCTTTAATAATTTTTTACTCAAATATTATCAACTTTACAGAAAAACTGTAAGGGACAAAAATTATTTATTTTTTTTCTCATAAACCTCTAAGAATTTTTTCAGAAATTTTTATCAACTTTTTAGTATTGCATTTTTTTATTTTTACCATCACATGAGAAAATATGGATTTTTTTATTAAAAAATTCTGAAAAAATTTTGAAAAAATAAACAATTTTTGCCTCTTGCAATTTTTCTGTAAAGTTAATAGTATTTGAGTAAAAAATTATTGAAGACCAATTTTTAATATAATAATTAATATCTCGTTAATTATTGCGAAAATTGCAAAATGGAATGAAATTCGTAAAGGACTTTTTGACTTAATTTAGTCCGCTCTACCCGCCCATGAAATATTTGGCGATTATTTTGGGACACCCTGTATAATTTATAATAGTAAAAATAAAAAGGAACATACTGAAAGAAATATTTAAAATAAAACAATAGGATAAGAGAGTACGAATATATAAATAACTATAATATTTATTTTCATATTAGGAAGGAAAATAGAAAGAACGCAGTTAAAACGCAACACATGATACAATATATTACTCCGTCACTAACGAAATAAATTAATTACGATAAATATACGAAGAAATATAGAAATAAATGCGAAATCGGTTCACGTGTTCGAATCTGCGCTTGTACTGGAAATCATTATACCGGAAACCAATCTCGCAACAAACGCGTATGCGACCAATTATCGTTGAAGAGTTAATAGCATGAAATTTTCAATTACATCGAAATACTTCAACCGCGGGAAACAGAACGGTGTTTGAAATTGCAGCATTCCACGTGAAGTGGATTCTTATTCGCGATTATTATCACGGGAATTATTGGAATTTTGCTATACGATACAGTTTTACGATGGAGCAATGTCAAGTATTCGTTTGTCAAAAAGCCTCAATTCCGGAAAGCTTAATCCGCAAAACCAAAAGAGCTTGCATAAAGTAAGATTGTCGAAATCGCACCACTTTTTATTTAAAGGCTTATGAAGAATATTTTTAAGTTTTTTACAGCACAATAAACTGCACTCTTTTCTCTTTCTTATGTAATTTGTTTATAATTGTTTTGCGCTATTATAAATGAGGATTTTTTCAATATGAGGATTTTTTCAATATGGTATTTTGGCAACGAGGAAATTCGTTGTCTAAATCGCACCATACCAATATTCGTCATTTAAAACATTATAATAACGCAAAAAATTTAAAAATTACATAAGAAAAGGAAAAAAATTGTATTTTATTATTATGCTGTTAAAAACTTAATATATTTTTCATAATTTCTGAAACATATGATAATTTCAAGAAGTAATTTAAAGAGCTTCGAAACAAAATAAACAATGATAAATTATAAATTAATAAAAACTAATAAGTTTTTATAGACTCCTTTACTTAAAACAATTAATGAAACCGTAAAAATATATTACAGCTAATAGAAGTCGACGTTGATTATCTTTTAGCGCAATTTTTCTTAATACTAAAAATATAAACCTTAACTTTGAACATTTCCACTCATGGTTTGAGTCTTCATCAGCAATCTTTCCCCCTAGCGCAACGATTAGAGTATTGTATGACAAAATGATATCTTCAACGTATTTCTTCTCAAAAATTGAACCGTTTACTGTTTTGTGAGATAAGTCACATACTCACAAAGTTAGAAAGCTGAGTGGCAATGAGAACTCAAGCTCACACAGTCGACGTTTCTACACTGAACAATGAATCTCTCTTATGCAACATTTTGTAACTCGTTAATATATTATAAATTATTGTCAAATTTTTAAAAAATAACTGCGAGAACAATATGTGTCTTGTTATTTCGACAGTCGGTTAAATAAACACTTTGTAGGTTTATAATTTTTCCGTAATAATAAATAGAATAAAAATGTAAGAAATAGAAAAATATTAGGTAAAACATGCGATTTAAAAGGTTAGATTATGGTGCGATTTAAGAAACTAGAGCATTTTTAAAATTTTTATTTATTTAACCCATAAAAAAACGTAAAGCAAACTTTAGTCCTATTAATTTAATTTAAATAATATCCTAATCGAGGCGTTGAGTGGCTTACCGCTCGGTGTGGTTGACTTCGCGATGGGTTCAATCCCACCTGCGCCCACATATGCGATTTTTCGCATTTAAGGATCCGAAAATGACTCCATTTAGTGATTAAGAGATCTTTGATTACCAACGCCGTTCGGATCCGGCGTTAAACTATAAATCCTATATATCAGTGAATATATGTACGCTTGCCAACACGCATGGCAAGCGTAGCGTTTTAATGCCAAATTCTTTCTTTCCAAAGATTATGTATAATGGAAAACGATTGGAAGAGTGGATATCTAAGAGTGGATAAAATCAGACTGATGTAAATATTCTAATTCTAATCACGATAAATGATCAAGACTTAGGCTATTTAACTTATATTTTCTTTGTAATTCTGAAATACGTTGAAAATTGTCATGAGTATAACGGAGTAGTGTTGCAGTACCATGTAGTTTTTAACCCTAGCTGTATACACTTGTTTTTTGCACCCTTGATTACACACTGGGACCTCATCCATATTTGTTACCTTAACTTTCGTAAAAATGAATATATTTTAATCAATTTTTTTTAATTGATGGATTTAAATGATTAAGGAACAAGCCCATAATGTGTAAAAGTCGATAGAATTAAGGAATTTCGAGATATATAGGTTCAAAAAAAAAGAAAAATTTAGAAACGTGAAAAATCTCGATTTAAAAAGTTGCGCTGGGGTCCCGGGGACCCCAGTGTGTGCAGCTAAGGTTAAATAACCCGTAAGAAAGTATATAAATACAATAATTGAATTTTTAAGCGAGGTAGTGCGATTTCAGTAACTGTATCTTATTCGCGTTCATATAAGCAAAACACTTTTTTACATCATGAAGTTATTTGATATACAATTTTGATAGAGTTTAGTGATCTAATTTAATTATTTAAATTTAAACTGAATAATTTAAGTTACATTTTATTTTATTTCGACTTTATATATAATCACTAACTTATGATTCATCTTATTAAGATTACAAACTCTTTTATAAAGATAAATTATGGCTTCCGGTTTCTATAGCTCTATAAAAATATTGACCTTTTATCCAACATAAAATATATCGTGAGAATGACATCTTGTATGTTTTGATTCAAAATGGGTTTTTCGATGCGATTTGAAATTTTCGCGTTCGTCGCCGCGTAAGCGTTTATTGCAACGTCGGTTATAAATCTCGAGTGATTTATCAATGACATTTTTTTTATGCGTATCACGAAACATTTTATAGCGGAAACTACTATTTTTTTCACAGTGACAGTTGTGAGCGATTGAGATGTCCATAGTTGCAGTGTGTCATCCAATTCTAAGTCTGAATGAATAGTGTTCTTGAAATAAAAGTTTGCTGTTAAGCATTATCATATTATCTCGTATAAAAAATAATATTTTTTGCATATTTATTTGAATACAAATTCTCAAGAAAAGAACTCACACTTTTCTAAACTAGTATCATTAGAAACAATTTTATTATTTAAGATATTATTTCATACGAATTCATTACATCTTGCTTTACTGTTTAACATTTTATTTTTTGAATTTATTATTTTTAGTATCTGAGATAGAGTTTACATTTAATTGGCATTGTATTCTGATAGACTTTAGGTCAATACATTAAACTTCACAGTGTACTCGCGAACTCCAGGCGCAATTAGGATTTGCCAACGTCTAATTGCAATAGTCCCAAACACGTTACAGTCGGAACGAACTTCGGCAAGAAGCTTTATTGCGATTCCCGCAATTTCCACACCCACGGAAACTCGACTCAGCCAATTTTGTTCGGACGAAAAGACTTTCGATTAAGTAGCAAGCGCTGACGTGTCATCTCAAGCGTTCTTATAGCTTTTCGAGAGTGACAGTAATTGTTTAGCCGAAAGTAAATATCACAGGGAGACAATCGGGAAGGACATTCTAAATTGGAAAATATTGTCGCGTAGAAGTCATATAGAGGAGACCGTGGTTAGTATAGACAGTCTAGGGCAGTGTTATTGCGGGCCAAAAAATAATTTCACTAAATCTTTGCTTCAAAATTCATTAAAAGGCCCCAAAAGTCACTAAATGCGTGAAATGATTAAAAAAAAGGAGAAAACAGGGTGAACATATTTTTGCAATCCCTGTTGACAGTACGGTTGCTCTTCAATAAATAAATACTACCGTTTTGTGGCACGCTTTATCACAATTTTCGGGAACGAGTTCCTCAAGCCTTTTTCTCATAGCTTGTCTCGATAGAAACTACTCGTCCCGTCGCGCGGCGTCTCCTTCCTCACCAGCGCCTCGCTTGCGCCACCTCCGTCTATGCGGGGGTCGGTAATCTTAACGGTCGATAATTATCGCGCGCTACAGTTCGGCCGTCCTGATAAGAGTTTAGTCCCACAAACTAAACTATGACACTAGATCCAGTGGAGACCATCTAAAACTAAAAGTTACAAGCGCTAAAATAAAATGAATGAACTGAAACATTATATACACCGGGCGTTCCGATGGTTGAGAAAATAAATCAATACACATAACCGTAATACAATGGTTTGCTTATTATTTAATTAGTCTAGAGGAGGGTCCTTCAAGGGTGCCCATAGTCTGAGGTTACTAGCGTTTCAGATGCTCTGATATATCTTTTGGGTATTCTGGAATCCTGGAGGATCCGCAATTACATACCTATCGTGTTTAAAGACCTTTACAACTTCACACGGACCACGATATTGCGGGAGTAGCTTCCGGCTAGTACCTGGAGTGCTGTCAAAATTTCGAATCATCACTAAGTCGCCCTTTTTGTATTGTTTGGAAGCCTTGTGTTTACTATCGAAGGCTGTCTTTTGTCGTTGTTGGGACTGGTTAATCCGTTGCTCGGCTTGATTGCGCATTGCCTCTAAGTCTCGGTTAGGAGGATCCAGTTTTTCTTCCAATACCCGGGTGCGGGCCTCGCTGGTCTATACCGAATACTAACTGGCTGGGACTCTTGCCGGTAGACCGATTAACCGCATTGTTGATGGAGTATTCTACTTCGTGCAATATATTGTACCTTTGCCATCCATTACTGGGATTGGACAGTTTTGCGATACAAGGAGCCAGAACCCGGTTGATCCGCTCGGCCTGACCGTTTGCCTGCGGGGATCCCACCGCAACCTTTATATGTTGTATTCCTTGTTTTTTCATGAATTTCTCAAATTCCTGTGACGTGAAAGAGCTTCCCCGGTCCGATATGATCCTCTGGGGTTTGCTGTAGCTCTGGAAAAATTGTGTTAGACAGGCCGTTGTTTCCTTAGTGCCTGTGGTCTTGGTTGCGAATAGACGAACGAATTTGGAAAATGCGTCTACTATCGCCAAGACGTATTTCTTCGAGGATACTTGCCTGTCGACCGGCCCGAAGTGATTAATGTGTAAAGTTTCGAACGGTAGTCTTCCTTTTGGGATGGGGTTAAGATAACCTTCTTCTTTACCCGAAGTTGGAGAGAACGAGATGCACTTCAGGCATCTTCGAACATGATCTTCGCATTTTTCCCGTATGTGCGGGAACCAATACGTACGCCTAATGACATCTATCATTCTTCCGGGCCCGATATGACCCATTTCGTTATGATACCGAACCAGAACGGGACTCTCCATCTGCCGCGGTATCATGAACAGCGATTTGCCCCCATGCTTTTTATAAACCAAACCATCGCGCATCTCGTATTGCGGATCGTCCTTGGATTCCAGTTTAGAAATAATGTCTTTAATGATAGAGTCTCTATTTTGTAAAACCGCCAAGTTCCACTCAAAAGGATTGTCCTCCACTACTAGCACCCCGAAAGCCCTGCTAAGTGCGTCTACGTGGGCCATTCTAGACCCTGGTCTATGCACCACCCTAAAATCAAAGTTTTGAAGTTCGAGATTCCAGCGCGCTATTTGGGCATTGATGTCCCATTTTTCCAATGTTTGCGTTACTGCATTACAATCTGAGACAACCACGAATTGAGTACCCTGCAGGTAAATGCGGAATCTGCGAAAAGTATAGACAATCGCTAGAGTCTCCAACTCAAAGCTGTGATATTTTGCTTCCACCTCCGTTATGCGACGGAAATAGAACACAGGATGCATAGCATCGTTACCCTGCCGTTGCAATAGCACAGCCCCAAAACCATAGTATTTTGCTTCCACCTCCGTTATGCGACGGCTAAAATAGAACACAGGATGCATAGCATCGTTACCCTGCCGTTGCAATAGCACAGCCCCAAAACCATGGGAACTTGCGTCACAATGCAGTTCCGTGTACGCCCTCGGATTATATACCGCCAAGATAGGTGACTCTACTAGCCTAGTCTTGAGCGTTTCAAACGCCATTTTTTCAGTCTGTCCAAAACGGAACGGAACGTCCTTTTTAAGTAGCTCATACAACGGTCGGGCAATCAGTGAGAAATTTTTGATAAATTTTCGAAAGTACGAAGCTAACCCCACAAAAGAGTGGACTTCCTTTACTGTTCTAGGCTTCGGAAAATTCTGTACTGCCGCGATACCCTTATCTGTAGGCCGAACCCTATTCTGAGTAATTTTATAGCCTAAATACTCGGTGTATAAGATTTCGGTGTATAAGAACGCACACTTCTCCAATCGCAGTTCGAGCCTGTTCTATACCAGTACTGTATATACTTTCTTCAATGTTTCAATGTGCGAATCTAACGTTTTACTTGCTACTAGAATGTCGTCCATGTATACCACTACGTCTCCTCTTTTTACAAGATCGGCCATTACCTCATTTATGAATCTTTGAAACAGTTGGGGACCGAATTTAATTCCAAACGGCATCCGAACAAACTCGAACTGGCCCATCGGAGTTATAAATGCAGTATATTTGATTGATTCAGGCGCCATTGCTATATGATAGAAGCCATCTTTTAGATCCAGCGTGCTATAATATCGCTTACCTCGTAACGCATCGAATTGATCCTCGATCAACGGTAACGGGCAATTATCCCGTGCCAGCACCTTGTTCAACGCACAATAATCGACACACATTCTTGTGTCGCCATTCTTTTTCTTAGTCAACACTAGGTAAAGCGTATTCGGAGGTGATAGCTCGGACAATACCCCGCTTCATAAGATCGTCCAATATCTCCTTTTCTTTTTTGACAAATCCTAACCTTCCTAGGACCAAATTGGATGGTCACCCTTTACCATCAAGATGGCCTTCACTTTAGGCAACTCGTTCGGGCCTGAAATAAGAATTCTGTATAACATGTACGAACTATCGCGGAATTCCGCGTCAACTTTCGGATTAATTTCTAAGCGCTCTACTTCAGTATCGCTGTAACTCTCGATACATAATATCTCACTAACCGCTTTGTCAAACATAGAACTATTCGTTAGCCTATAACCAAACAATTTCAACACGTCTCTACCTAGCAGCAATGGAACCGACATCGTCTCATTCGGAACAATCCCGATGTTGACTGATTTAGTTTTTACCTTCTATAGTAACTTCGGCTCTGGTTACCCCCTTAACCCAGAGCTTGGAGTCATTAATGCCCCGATATCGGTTCCATTCCTTACCTGGAGTGGTTACGCTTTCTGTGTTTACTACTTGTTCTCGAACTAGAGTGATCGGACACCTTGTGTCAATTTGTGCCGTTAACGAAACCTGTGCGCTTCCTGACATCTTTAGTTCCACGTCTCGCCGAAAGTCATCTCGCAACTCGTCAGCTATGTTGAGTAGATAGATTTCATCCTCCTCCTCGGAATTGTTGTCCACGTTCTCGCTATTGAGTTTATTTTCATCGGAGCTTGGCTGTCCCTCGTCGTCGCGTTGATTAAAGCTAGCTGCCTGTCAGCTTCTGGAGGTTACTCAGGGTCATGACCTTGACAACATATGTCAAGGTCATTGAAGGGGGGTCCCCTAATCAGTATTTTTATATAAAAAAAATAACTATAATATACCAATTATAGAATTAGGTATTGACATAACAACTCATTTTTTACACTTTAGTCTGTAGTGAAATTTAAAATGAAACCTATATATAATACAAATCATATAACTAGATTGACTGCGTTCAGTCAGAAAACGCAATTTTGAGATTCTTGATTGGTTTATGTTAATATGGTCCAATATTTAGATTCAATGAGGAATTGAAAACAAGATCAATAAGAGGAGTAGACATACAAATTTACCAAATAAAGAAAGTAATTCACTAAATCACCAAAAAACTATAAAAATCACTAAATTAGTGAAAAATCACCAAAAACGGCAACACTGCTATAGGGGTAAGAATAATCGAAGCTATGGTTATAAACAATCGAGGTTATAGACAATATAAACAAATCGCGCGAGACACGTGTAAACGTGTCTGAGCACGCAACAGTGACTGCCGCACAGTCTGCTGTGATATCTCGATTTTTTTAAATTGTAGCGTAACTTCTACGATAGATGGACGCGTCTGTCGTAGAAGTTACGCTACAATTTAAAAAATCCTTAAAGTTTTTGTTTTACAATCGTATGTCTGAGATATTTGATTTCCATTTAGCTATAGTAAGTATAATTCTTACTTAATAAAGTCCAATAGATTTTTTTTGTTTATCTGTCTTTGTGTCGTATACTGTTAATTTTTTTTTTAAATGAATGGATGAGGCTAGTAGGCTGATTACAACACAGGGCTATGACTAATTTAGTGACGATTCTGATAGTACCTACTCTCAAAGATAGTACTTCTTGGAATGAAACTCTAAAGAAAGTACCGGATTTCCGAAAAAAATGTTTAACCTGCGTAAACTTAGAAAAATTAAAAAAGTTGAACCGTCAAAGCCCTAGAACTTTTTAGATATCAGTTTCAGCGCATCGGTTATTAAGGATAATCGTTAGAACTCTTGGGGGGGGAAACAGAACTCTCAAGAAAATAATGGATTTCCGAAAAAAATATTTTACCCGCGTGGACTTTGAAAAATTTCAAAAGTTCTGGTTGTCCCCCCAAGAGTTCTAACGATTATCCTTAATAACCGATATCTAAAAAGTTCTAGGGCTCTTTGAAGTTTCAACTTTTGAAATTTTCCATTCAAGGCGCTAAAACTTTTTCGATCTCAGTTGTTTCATTATTAAGGATTATCGTTAGAACTCTTTGAAGGCTGTCAGAATTCATTACAGGATGCCGAAAATCTAAAAAAAGATTTTTGTTTCAATAATTAATTCTTTTTGAAAAAATTTTTTTTTGGAAATCCATTATTTTCTTGAGAGTTTTGTTTGCCC
>NW_017299069.1:491236-498056 GCF_001594075.2 Trachymyrmex cornetzi
GGGCAACCAGAACTCTACTTATTTTTTCAATTTTTGGAAAAAGTGAGAGCTTCACAGAGGTCAGTTTCCCCTTATTAAAATATTATTAGATAGTCAAATATATATAGTAGTAACTGATGTAGAATTCATTTTTCGATAAGTCTCTTAATTTCATCTGTAAAAATTCGAAATTGAAAAATGAGTACTAGCCTTAGTCTCCCTTATATATTTTTTTCAGTTTTATGATAGAATTGGTTTTGTTCAAAGAGAGTTGCAAAGTGTATATACACACACACACACACACACATTTTTTACATATATAAAATATTTATACTATTTCTTTTACATTTCTATTATTTTACTCTTTTAAATCCGCATGTACATACATGTATTGTAATTTAATAGCAAGAGCATATTTTTCTTCCGCGAGAAATGAAAGAAATTAATTTTTGAGGAATTTCTTTTGTACACTGAAAGAAAAGATTGGTTGCTGCAGCAAATTAGATGATAAAATATGGTATAGCATTTTTAATTGGTTGCAACAGCCAATTTTTGGATGCTGCAGCCAATTGTTGGTTGTATTAGCCTTTCCGCAATGTCAGTATAAGATTTCGATTGGCTAACGCAACCAAAAATTGTTTGCTACAGTCAATTAAAAATGCTATGCCATATTTAACCATCTAATTTGTTGCAGCAACCAATCTTTTCTTTCAATGTAAATGTGATGATTAAGGAAATAAAACGGATTTGAAACGTACGTGAAAACGAAGAAATCATCTAGTCAATAATTTTCATGGAAAACTATTGTAACTTGTAATAGTAAAAATCGCGAAAACGCGACTCTATATTAGTCTCGTCGATGTGTCCTCGATGGTGCAATGTATGTATCGCTGAATATTCATGATATACATATACCTGCTATCTGTTCGTTGCTTTCGTCAACAACGGGTGTATCGGCTCGTTCTGCGGCTTTGTCCACGATGAAGTATTGTGATTCCAGCTGGCACTGCGCCGCCGATGGCGACGTCATTTGGAAAATTTGAAATTTGAATGAGCCGGCGTTATCTTCCATGGAAATATCGTTCGGTCCGTCGCGTTCAAGCGATTCTACCTCATGAATACCTATAGTAACAGGACGGTCCTCATGACCAGTATGATCACTGATACGAAGAAAAACGGAGAAAATGCAAACTAAATAATAATAATCTTATCTTTATAAATATAATAAGTAATCTTATCTTTATAAATATATTTATATGATATTTTAATTTTTTTTAGTTTAAATATATTTGGTATTTTCTTAATAATTTCGAATGATGAGTTATTCAAAACAACAGTGAATAATAAAATGTTTACAATTATAAGAATTTTACATCTATTACACACAAAGAATGATTTTTATTTATAATAATATTTTAATAACGTTTTAGTTTAGAGCAACTCTTTATGTAAATATTTAGACGAAGTAAAATAATTTTTTTTAACAAGAATATATTGTATAAAACTAAATTTAATTAACAAAAATACAATATAAATGGCTTATTCCACGTGCGCAAGATAATATTAGCGATATCGATTATTTAAAATGAATTATATATAGCCAGATATCATAAACGTTTCGATCTGTTCATCAGATCATTATCAATATTAATAGAATTTAAATACACACAAACATGCTAGCGTTGTGTGTATTTAAATTCTATTAATATTGATAATGATCTGATGAACAGATCGAAACGTTTATGATATCTGACTATATATAATTCATTTTAAATAATCGATATCGCTAATATTATCTTGCGCACGTGGAATAAGCCATTTATATTGTATTTTTGTTTTCTATATTTTCCACGGTCAAATTATTATTGTAACTAAATTTAATTATTGTGTCAAAAATCTGTTTGAAGTAACAGAAACGTGAGATTTTACACTTCAAAGTTAATTTACCGAGACCTTTGGTTTTTTCGGAGTAATTCGATTATATCTACGAAATTTTTTTCATCGCACATTCGTTGTAATTATCGATTGCTTTCCTCTATGCCACAAAATAATGTGCGTGAAACACACAGATATGATTTTCATATAAGTATTATCTAAGCGCGAAAGATTATTAATAGCGGTGCTCGACCGAGAATTGGTTGCAACGTGCTCGCGAGATGCGACAACGCGAAACTTTGTTCTCAGAATATTGATGCGGCACAATTTCCAACACATAGTTTCCAATTTTCGTCGGCTATGTTCTGATTGGCCTCTCCTCCGCGTCACGTCGCGATTTAGTCATCTATTCGATTCCCAGAAACTACTTCGTAATTTTAACGTTGACGATTTAAAGTAAAATAGCAAGTTGCGTGGACAAAAGAATGTAAAAATCGATTACTACTTTTCTCGAGAATATAGTAAAAAAATAAATTTTCTAAGTTAATACCGTAAAACAAGAAGTTTTTTTTAGTGAAGGTATACGAGAATAAATTTTTTGTGAAAAAAAATTAAAGTTGTATTATAATAATATAATTTTTTATTTGTAATTATGTATAATAGTACATAATTTTTTCTGTAAATATATTAGAAAATTATTTCTTTAACTTTTCTCTTTAGAAGAGAAATGAACGTAAAAGTAGAGATGCTTTGATATACTAGTATTATTGTGATTCATAGAAATTGTACTCTTTAATATAAAGCGAACGTAATGTAGAGGTCAGAATGGAAGGTCGATATGATGATTAGGACGAGAGCCGGCCACAGATTTTATTCAATTATTATCATCAGAGAGAATTAAGATTAATTGCTCACTTAGGGTCGACACGCGCGAAGAAGATATAAATCTATCGCCGAGTGCACATTTTAAATCCAATTTAAAGGACATTTCAACGAGTAAGGCCGTTATTAAAATCTAACTTTTTAGAATGCTTATTTTGTAGGATGTCCCAAATATCGACTTTAATTTTAACATTCGGTAATAACATACATATTAAAATTAAATCTCAAACTTCAATGAGTTAAAATCAACTTTTGAATTTTTAAACAAAGGATGACTTTTCTGATTTGTTTATTAATTGTGTCTCATGAAGAATCAGTATTTAAGAAGTTTTTTTCATTTTTAATTTAAGAATTATGAAGAAAAAAGTAATGCAGGTCCTATTAATGGGTGTTTTCCAACAACGTACACAGATGACACAAGGTGTCTTACACAAGGTGTTCGAACTATGACAGTGTTACACTGCTCGACACAGTAAAAAGCTAAGTACGAGCCTGTAAAATATGTCAATATTACCAACTTTTCAAAAAGTTATTTGGTACACTCTTAGTCTTGAACTGCTAAAAATTGACGGTGCACGTTGAAGTATAAACTCTACATAAATTACGAGGGACATAAGTATCACCAAACATAAGAGGGAAAATGGTATCTCGAAATCAGGAGTTATCCATTGAGGAGATAATTATGTGGTACAAATATTCTAGATAATTTGGAGGTATATTTATATGAAGAGCATATACAGGGTGTTAGCGGAGGAGCCGGCGCGTACATATTCCTCATGAAAAAGTAAATCGAAAATGTTAATAGCAAAATCTTAAGGCATCAATAGTTTTCAAACGGTGAACATTTGAAAATAACCAACCACAGGGCATGAAATTCGCGCCATCAGGGGCGCCGCAACTAAGTGGTCGGCCGCGCGAACGCTTTGATGGACGTATCGCTCAATGGCACGGTACCGAACGAGTATTGCAAAGCTTCGTGAAATTTCTATATTAACTACTGCCGTATTCTTAATTTGAACACCTACTATAAAAATTTTTGAAACATTGTCTAAAATGTAATTTTCAATAATAATATAGCTTATTACTTGCTAACTTCGATTTCTTCACTGTATTACTTCCCCTTTCTCTTCTATCATAATTCGGAATTTCGTTCGTTTCATTTTCGAAGTTAGCAAGTAATAAGCTATATTATTATTGAAAATTACATTTTAGATAATGTTTCAAAAATTTTTATAGTAGGTGTTTAAATTAAAAATACAGCAGTAGTTAATATAGAAATTTCACGAAACTTTGCAATACTCGTTCGGTACCGTGTCGTTGAGCGATACGTCCGTTAAAGCGTTTGCGCGGCCGACCGCTTAGTTGCGTCGCCCCTGATGGCGCGAATTTCATGCCCTGTGGTTGGTTATTTTCAAATGTTCATCGTTTGAAAACTATTGATGCCTTAAAATTTTGCTATTAACATTTTCGATTTACTTTTTTATGAGGAATATGTACGTGCCGGCTCCTCCGCCAACTCTGGCACACCCTGTATATGGGGATACCTCATAAATTCGAGGTATCCTCAACCTTCCTTTTCCAGCCCAATTTACCTTTGTCCTTACAAAACGGCTGATAGCGCAGAGAATGAAATGTAAATATCGTAAATTGTCGATAAGGTAAGGTAGAGAAAAAAATGTATTAAACGTAACGCATCCACAAAACAGCCTTATATAAACATTTTTCTCTGTTTTACTTTACATCCACGACTTACAACAATTATATTTCATTCTTTGCGCTCAACCGTTTTGTAAGGACAAAAGCAGATTGAAAGGAAGGATTGGGATATTTCGAATTTAAGAAGTACGTATGTGCTCTTCATATAAATCCACAGCTACGACGGTTATGTCTCGTTCTCTGAGATCAGCCATACTCAAACATTTATTTCGGAATTAAGATAATTATTTTTTCATTTTGTTTTGATATTTCCTGAAAAATTACATTACATTAATTAAACAAGTACTCATTTAAAAAATACACATTGGGAATAAGTACATTTAGAGAGAGAGAGATTACATTTAATTTGTAAATAAAATATATACAATGTCAAGAACTTAGTTCATTTTAAAAAACGTATGTGTGGACAACTGACATATTACGTAAAAATAAAGATTTGATAACTAATAAAACTTGATGACTCTGTCAATGGTAAATTCTCGGAAAAGTTATCGCTACCCTCAGAATAATAATTTGTAGTCGATAATGATTCTGATAACGGTATTTCAGAGTTGCTAAAGGCAGACGACAAAATTGCAGATGTAACAATAGAAGTATTGACAAAATTATATGATGTATCAGGATTATTATTTTCAGAAACAACTATCGGCGATGATTTGTTAACAGTTGACATGGAAGTGTCATGGAATTTAACAGAACTGCATTTATAGGATGTCATCAGTTGGACCATAGATGCTGAAAAAATTTAAACACATCAAATTTACGATCACATGACCATTGTAATTTTCTCTTTTTGATAGTATGTATTTAATCTTCTAATTGTCAAAGAATAAAATATCAACATATTAATTGAATTAACGACTCCTTATGTTTAATAAAACTTACAAAATTAATCAAGTATACAATTAATGACTATACAGAGTCAAACGCTGTTTTTCGGTCGTAAATTATGTACAATATGTCTTTAATACAAATTCAAACGTTTCGGACCCATTGTTTGGACCATCATCAGCGATAATATAATATACAAAAAACTAACTAATGTTGGAAAGAATGGTGTTAAAACGCAAAAATATAAAATCTATAATCATCCTTATATTCCAACAGAGGTAAGTCCATCACTTGGTGGAGTGAAGGCGTGACACAATTATTTTAAAAAACGTTGGAAGAATTCTGTGAAATATGTAAATCAAGCATTACTCTAAAACAGGAAACCTTTTACTTAATAATTATTGTAGAACGAGCTTACCTCTGTTGGAATATAAGGATGATTATAGATTTTATATTTTTGCGTTTTAACACCATTCTTTCCAACATTAGTTAGTTTTTTGTATATTATATTATCGCTGATAATTTACGCACCGAAAAATAGCGTTTGGCTCTGTAATAGCTATTAATTGTATACTTGATTAATTTTGTAAGTCTTCTAATTGTGTTCGTTTTTTTAACCAGAGTGTTTTTATGGTATGTTAATATTGTCAACAAAAATATAAAATTTTACAGCATATTATATTTAACTTTCTAAATACAGTTAGAAGGTAAAGGTGATTCTTCTCTCAAATTCTATATTTTTAAAAGTACGAGTGAAAAAAATTCACATCAACGGTATAAAGTTAACATTACGTTTATATAATTTTTATTATATTAATGCAAACTCTACAGTATCTACGTAATGTAAAAAAGTTTTATTGCGACGTAAATTTCAACATAGCGGAAGATATGTTGTATCAAAAAAAAATTCAAAGATTTAATCTATAAGTAACAAATCACATATTAAAAGTTAAAGGATTCTTACTGTGTTCAGAAGGTTAAATATAATATATTGTTAATATGGAATTTGATATTTTTGTTGATATTATTAGCATACCACGGAAACTGAAAAATACTCGGATTGAAAAAGATCCGAACACGATTAGAAGGTTAAATTCATACTATCAAAAACAGAAAATTACAATATACAAAAAATGTTCTTATTAAAGAATATACGTACCTATATTTGGACTTGTTTCCTTCGTAATGTCGAGTACCGACATTACGAAATTACGTTTTATTGGCGGATGGCCATAATATAAACATAGAAGAAACGATTCCGTATCACTGTCCAGTTTGCGAATGTATTCAGTACATTCGCATTGTAATTCTCGACATGAACCACGTGATACTTTTCGAATTTCAATGTTTGTAAACTTATTCATATTTTATAGTCACCGTGAATAAGTATATGTATAACACAACTAGCGCATGCGTGTCCGATCTGGTCCGATCATCGACATCTAGAATGGATCGCTGATGGCAATGGTGGGGGTAGAAAGACGATTAGAGTGAGAGGCAGGAATAATAAGATCGTTCTTTCTCTGTTTACTGAAGC
>NW_017299069.1:498123-512801 GCF_001594075.2 Trachymyrmex cornetzi
GGGTCCGATCCGTTGTCTGTGAACGTAATGGCGCGGTATAGTAGTAAGTAGAGGACCGCGCTGTTGCGCAGCCGATTGTCATTTGTTAACGATATAACGAATGCTGGCGGTACATTTGTACCGTCGAGGAATATACGAGATACGCACGAGAAGCCTTGTACCGCCAAAAGAAAAGTATCGCGAGTTCAATAAGAGTGATACCTCAACCGAATCGTTATATTCATTATTACCTCGTAAAAATTTCGTACCTCGAGCGAATATATATCGGGAAAAATACTTATTAGAAAAAAATACCTCCTATCAGTAACTCGAAATTTTACTGTCACTTCAAAATTTGTATCTCGAATTTGAAGGTACTACGCGATACCAGATTAAGAGTGTAGCTGTACTTATTTTGCAATCAAACCTTCAAAAATCGCTAATTCTGAAAAAATTATAACTTAAGTCTAAATAAAAATCGTAAATCTGTTATTGATACGCTAAGTATAATTATAAGAATAGAATGGAAGACTGTAATGCGTTCTGGTGTTACACTATGAAACTAAACTGCGTTCCAACTAGTACTTTACACAGTGGAACACAGTGTAACGTCTCTGTGTCCTAGCTGAAAAACAGCCAATGTGAGCACCCCTGTGAAGCTAGCCCCCCATTTTTAAAAAAAATCATTTTTTTGAGAGTTCTGGATAGATTTTGAATAATTCCAGAGTTCCTGATAGGTTTAAGAAATGGTTCCGTTCGAGAAAATAAAAAAAAAAACGTCATTGAAAAACCCGAAATTGACACTAAAAAACAGCCATAACTTTGAAAATCTTTACACAATTTTCTCATTAAGATATTTTATAGAACCCTGCGGGGGCTACCCGAAACTCTCGATAGAACTATCAGAACTCTTCAAACAATTTTTGCTCGTCTAAATTCGAAAATGGACACATATAATCGCTCATAACTTTTTCACTTCAAATTTTACGGATTTTTGTTATTAGGATTTTCGACAGAACTCTGCAGGGACTACCCAGAACTCTCGACAGAACTGTCAGAACTCTGCAAAAAACTTTTTGCTCTTCTAAGTTAGAAAATGGACATCTAAAATCGCTCGCAACTTTTTCAGTTCAAATTTTACGGATTTTTGTCATTAGGATTTTCGACAGAACTCTGCAGGGACTACCCAGAACTCTCGACAGAACTGTCAGAACTCTGCAAAAAACTTTTTGCTCTTCTAAGTTAGAAAATGGACATCTAAAATCGCTCGCAACTTTTTCAGTTCAAATTTTACGGATTTTTGTCATTAGGATTTTCGACAGAACTCTGCAGGGACTACCCAGAACTCTCGACAGAACTGTCAGAACTCTGCAAAAAACTTTTTGCTCTTCTAAGTTAGAAAATGAAATCTAAAATCGCTCGTAACTTTTTCATATCCAAGCAAAAAATTTTTTTAAGAGTTCTGACAATTCTGCCGAGAGTTCTGGGTAGTCCCCCGCAGAGTTCTGTCGAAAATCCTAATGACGAAAATCCGTAAAATTTGAACTGAAAAAGTTATGAGTGATTTTAGGTGTCCATTTTTCAATTTAGAAGAGCAAGAAATTTTTTGAAGAGTTTTCACAGTTTTGTCGAGAGTTCTGGGTAGCCCCCTCAGAATTCCGTCGAAAATCCTAGTGAAGAAAATCCATAAAATTTGAATTGGAAAAGTTACATGCGATTATAGGTGTCCATTTTGTAATTTAAACGAGCAAAAAATTTTTTGAAGAGTTCTGACTGTTCTATCGAGAGTTCTGGGTAACCCCCGCAGGGTTCTATAAAATATCTTAATGAGAAAATTGTGTAAAGATAATACTTTCAAAGTTATGGCTTTTTTTAGGTGTCAATTTCGGGTTTTTCAATGACGTTTTTTTTTTTACTTTTTCAAATGGAACTATTTCTTAAACCTATTAGGAACTCTGGAACTATTCAAAATCTATCCAGAACTCTAAAAAAAATGATTTTTTTCGAAAATGAGGGTGTGAAGTTAGCCCCCCATTTTTTAAATCGCGTTTTTATTGCTTTAATAGCCGGAACTATTTCTTGAACTTATCAGGAACTCTGGAACTATTGGAAATCTATTCAGAACTCTCAAAAAAATTATTTTTTTAATAATGGGGGGCTAGCTTCACAGGGGTAATGCGAGTAGAGCTGTGCGCCGCCGCGCCACGCCGCCGCCGCCGGTGGAACTAGATAC
Source organism: Trachymyrmex cornetzi (assembly GCF_001594075.2). Classification (NCBI taxonomy): domain Eukaryota; kingdom Metazoa; phylum Arthropoda; class Insecta; order Hymenoptera; family Formicidae; genus Trachymyrmex; species Trachymyrmex cornetzi. Next base: position 500,336 of record NW_017299069.1, read on the forward strand.
GCCGCCGCCGCCGAACATTTTGGTAGTCATGCCGCGGCGTGCGAATCGTGCCGGCGATATTCATTTTATTTTCTAACCTTACTTGATAACGATGGCAACTGCCGTAGCGCATATACATACTTATCTATTTCGATTCGTTTTAGTTTGTTTCGGCTATTTTGTGATTCAATATAACCATTTAAGATGTAACTATGTAACTGTAAGTATGCAAATCAATGTTAAAAGAAAGTTTTTAATATATCTCGTCAAGTTTTTTTTATTGGCACGTGAAAAGAATGTTTTTATGTTTCAGCGGCTATTATTCTTTATTACTATCGGACTATTTTTAAAATGGACAAAGAAAACGTTTTTGACAAACCAGTAAAGGATTATGAGATTACCTTGTTGTACAATACTAATACAAAAACAAGCTTTGCATGGCAGAATTTTGGAACGTTAATATTGAAAGATAAGAAAATCGCAATTATGCAATCTAAGGTTTTTTGTCTATCTTGTTTGAAAACAGCTCAAAAAACGTCAGAATCTGAAGAAAATGAAGAACCATTTTCGAGGTTTGTCTTATATTAGATATATTACTGCGATAAAAATCGTTTTCATAGATTTTCATCGCTGAATTCGTCATTTTAAGTACCGTACAGTTTTTCATCAATTTTTTGATTAATTTATCGACATTAATTATTTATTTTAGTTATGATATATGAATCGTAGCATTTCTATATTTCTTCATAGAAGTAAATATTTTTTATAGATTTTTATAATTAATAGCTTATTGCAGGTTTTCATTAATTTCTATTAATTGTCATACAAATTAATTTAGAAGATCTTAACAAATATTCTTTAAAATATAATTAATTAAAAAAGTTTTTATATAACATTAGTTTTGTTTACGTTTTAGTTTTGTCATTAAATCGTACAGTAATACGATCAGTACGGGAAACCTCATAAGACACTTAGCAGATTCCCATAACATCAGAGAAGATAGAAGAAAAGTCGCTGAACATAAGTTAACGAACTTTTGTACCGTCCATCCGAAGAATCCATTCATGAAAGAAAGTGATAAAAAATGATTATTTGGTAGACATTTAGTATTGACGGCATGTAGAGACATATTACTATTCACCATCGTAGAAAATAAAGGATTCCGAAACTTTTTAAGAAAATATAACGTAATTAAAGACGGCACAGACTTGCCAGCACGTATGACTTTAAGTCGTACTGCTTTAGAAGACGATTCTGTTTCTATGAAAGCGCATATAATGGATAAGTACATAAATTGTGCAATTAGTGACTACTGCTTTACCTTCGACATGTGGACAAATAACTATCGTCACAGAAATTATATATGTTTTACGCTTTATTTTATAGATAACGATTTTGAGCTTAAAAATATAACTTTAGGCAACAAACTAGTCGTTGGAAAACATACTGCAGAAAACATCATATTTCATTTAAACATTATTAAAGATGAGTTTAACCTCAGCAATAAAAAATATTTCATTGTGACCGACAGCGGTGCAAACATGAAAAAGGTTGCTAAAATTTCGAATACTGAAAATCATTTGTGTTCAGGTCATGGTCTTCACAACTCAGTTATTGTTGATGGTGTTAAGAAAAATACTATAGTTAGTGACTTGATTGGAAAAGTCTATCAGTTGATAATGCATCCGAGTATCTAGAAATGGAAGATAATGATCCGTTATTTTTAGATTTAGATGAGTTTAATCTTAATGACTTAGGCGAAAACAAGGAATTTAATTTACAATTTGACGAACGGAATCAAAATAAACTTAAAGTTAAAACACCTAAATTAGACGTATCTATGCGATGGCATAGTATTTTGCTTATGCTGGAGAGCGTAAATTATAACAGAAATGCAATTAATATTTTATTGGGATGATTGGGAAAAAAAGATCTAAAATTATCAATGTTAGAATGGCAAACAATTGATGAATTGATTCATTTTCTTGAAAAAATTAAAAAAACAGTCGAAATCTTATCTAGTGGTAAAACATGTACGCTAAATTTAGTACTTTTATTTAGGAGTGAATTAAAAATGCATTTGTGTTCCGATGAAAATAATTCATTAGTAATAAAATTAATGAAAAGTAGAATGCTCGACAATTTTGATCACAGATTTCCCATTACAGATTTACTTGTTTTAGCTTCCTTATTAGACCCTAGATTTCAAAACTTAGACACTGTAAAATAATATTTAGATTTTCAAGATGTGAATTCTTATGAATTTTTGAAGAAATAGGTAGAAAAATATGCTAAAATAGCTGAAAATACAAAAATGAAAAATAATGAAATTAATCATCAAAAGCAAACGAACATTAACACTAATTATATTATGGACTTAGCTAGTAAACATTCTTCTTCTATTGACTCAATGCAAAATAGTTTGGAAAAGGAATGCCACATTTTATTTAGCAAACATGCACCCTTTAAAAATATTTTAGACTTTTGGAGAAATAGGAAACATGATATGCCTACGTTATATAAACTGGCAAAAAAAGTATTATGTACTCCTGCAACATCAACGCCGAGTGAACGGCGTTTTATTTTCCACTGTTGGCTTGTTACTAAACAACAAAAGGTCAAGCGTATGTCCAAGTACAGTTAACAAAGTGATATTTATTCATGATAACTACGAACTGTGTAAACAAATACTATGCAATATCGATAGCCAATAAGTAAACTCTATCTGTATTTGCTACATATCTACATCCCTTATGGAAAAAGTTGAGTGTTAACACCTAATTTTCAGTGTTTTTTCGAAATTTTAAGTGTCTTTTTCCATAAGAGATATGCTACATTAATGAATAAAAGTTGCATATTTACATTATGAATAAAAGTTGCATATTTACATATAATTTTAAGAGTACAACTTTAAGAATTTTCCATAATATAACTAATTGACCGACATTTTGTCGTGTGCTCTTGATCCTAATGTTTATCTGTTACAAGATGCACTAGAACTTAATAGCGCGCAATTTGAGACTTTAAATGTTCTAACGAGGTTATCCCTACTTCATTCTTAAATTACGGAATTATTTTAGAACCTTATTGGGTATCGCAGTTCAACATGTACTCTCACTCACGCTACTAACATGCATCTAGTGCGTATCGAAGGGCTTTTGCGTGCTATTTTTTTCACATTCGAGGTTCATTATTACGAGGTTCCAGTATATATTAAAATTTTTTTTGTATTTTAATTATATGAAAGTTTAACATTCGTTTAAAGATCCTAAGTAACGAAATAGGACATTAAATACTGTTTGACAAAACGACCACAATAGCCAACATTACATCATACTTTCCAAGAAAGTATAGAGAAGTTATAGAGATACAAAAACACCTTAACAATCTAAATAGAGATAATGGCTACAACATAAATAAAATATGGAAGACCATTCTCCCGGTTATTGAAGACCGACAAATTCCACCACTTCTTTCCCCTCCCACAATTCCTTCCCCCTTCTCCACTCACCTCACCACCCCAACAAGCAGACGAAACTGAAGCTGGCAGCCAGACTTAGCAGCCAGAACGCGGCAGCCAGGAGCAAATAGGTTGCTGGGGCTCCAAAGATTAAAGATTAATAAAATTCATTAAACAACGATTGCAAGCAAGTCACACATTTCTGGTAGTACAAAATAGGTTAATCTATGTAAAATTTATAATAATCTGCACAGTGATAGAGACTTGAAAAAAATCACGGAGTATGTTCTCTACGCGTATGTGTACGGTCTGGCTGCTAAATAGTTTATTAATGTTGTATAATTTTTTTATAAACAATGAGGGCCATCACTATGCAGATTATTATAAATTTTACATAGATTAACCTATTTTGTACTACCAGAAATGTGTGACTTGCTTGCAATCGTTTTTTTAAATGAATTTTATTAATTTTTAATCTTTGGGGCTCCAACACCCTATTAGCTCCTGGCTGCCGCGTTCTGGCTGCTAAGTCTGGCTGCCAGCTTCAGCTTCGTAACAAGCAGCGTAATATAAAAGGAACAGCCTAGAGGGCAACAGTTCAGTATCAGGCTGCTCCTCGTCCTGATGAAGTGGACTGCAAGGTTCACGAAACGTTGGCATTTCAAGAATGGATCTGGACACAGAGGAAACCCGTGAAACACATAACCTTATATAGAAAGCACCCGTGGAAGCATCAAGAATATTATCCTGGGTAACGGGTTTATATCCTAAATTGATTCTTAAGGAGCTCCTTTTATTTTGAGAAAGTAAATAAGCTCGAATAACTATATTTTCGCTTAAACATAATTAAATGTAAATTTTGTCAATGTTTCTATATTAGATCTCCTATCTTCTCACAAAAGGCCCCGGGATTTTTAATGAAAAACATTGCAGAGTATTGTTTTTCGTTAAAAATCTTTGCTTTTATCATTTTAAAATGATTTAAAGAAGTACCTATATAAAGATATCTAGAAAGCGCAGAAGAATTGTTTGTTATAAACATTCATAAGGACAGAAGCAAGAGTATTGTTAGAAAAATATGTTCATGAAAGGAAACTTTTGAATCTGATAATATCTTAATACTCAATCAAAATTGTTTAATCCTTCGTGGTCACTGGAGATCCATTACCCCAAAAAAGGTGTGAAGCTTTATACTTTTAAGATCTTTTTTTTAAACGGGACTTAAACTGCCATTTATTCGAAAATACCCTTAAAATACCCTTTTTACGCTGAATATTGTTCTTTGGATGTCAGTCTTTGCGATTAAATATGTTAGAATTAAAACTTTGAAAAGCAACTGCATTCCATATTCTACAATGATTAAAGTATGTTCAGTAATTTTTGTGATTTTAAGGAACAAGAGCTGTAAACGGCAATCAATTAAAATGCTGGGGTCATTTTGCTCCCTATGTGACCAATATAAAATTTTCAGGAGGTGTGACCACGAAGGGTTAAGATTGCTATTTGGACTATAAATATGGGAAGTCTAAATAGAAGAAACCAGATTTTGTAAAAATAAAGGAGAGAGGACCATTTTATCATCATATTTAGATAGTCACATCATAATATATTTCTTTATTTTAACAATTTTCCCATTTTTTAAACTATCATTATTTTAAGTGTATTTTATATAAAACTTAGGTTAATAAATTATTATTTATTTGAAGGAATGGGCGGAATAAAGGCACAATTCTACTTAGGCCCTTTTTCCGGTAATTAGCTTTTTCATGTAATATTGATCGTAATGCAGAAGTATTGTAACATGTAACTTCTTAAAGACATTACATAAATTCATTTAGTATTGCACCCATTTGTGTATAATAAAAAAGTAGCAAGTTATTTTAATTTGTATTAATATCAAGATTTTGTAGTATTGCATCCATTTGTGTATAATAAAAAAGTAGCAAGTTATTTTAATTTGTATTAATATCAAGATTTTGTAATTAGGTCTTTATTCCACTCATCCCCTCATTTGTGATATCATTGGCTTAATAAGAATAAAAAATTAAATAAACAATAAAAAGATACATAAAAAAACAAAATTTTAAAATGCCTGCATATCACTTTTACTTCTATATATAAAACCAAACTAAACTTTTAACTTAAAGTTTCAAATATGAAAAATTCGATTTCAAATTAATCAATCCTGTCATCGAATTTGTGGCGAAGAGGAAGAGGGGAAGGGACTGATACCTTATATAGGATTCACTGTATGCTGTGATCGATCCGCGTAAATCTCGCGGCTAATAATAGATGATAGCGTGGGCTGTCGCGGTCGACATTAATCATCGGAAATGGCTAGTAAGCTGGTAAAGTTGGGCGTGTAAAAAAGGGCGACTGATGACAGCTCGTACACGCGATGCTTTCGTTTGCTGGGAGAAGCGTTTTAAAGCTTTCAGAATGTTTCCTACTATCATGCATGCTTTATCTTTTTGGTATTAATAGCTATGCGAATGGTCGAATAACAAAACGCGCTGCGGTAGCATCGAAATAAAACTGCAACTTTCACCCGAAGCTTGAAGTGACTAAGGGCTTCTTCCACCAATCTCTGGTTAAGTTAATCGACGATTAATTCACAGAAATATCAACAGTTCAATATATCAGAACTTCTTCTTCCTCAACAAACTGTGTTTAGTTCTCACGTTAACAATCGTGATTATTTTGAGAATTAACCATCAATTAGCGTTAATCGGAGTTAGTGAAACAGGACCAAAGATTTACCTTGTTAGTCAGTTTTGTCTCGCATAATGCAATCGATGTCAAAACGACTGAGCTGTTTTTTACTTACAATTAGTAAGTGATCTGAATTTATTCCTCTGTGATCGATACGTGACGATGACAATAACTGTTAAATTTAATGTATTCGTCAAACAAGATTACTGAAGTAATAACGCCTTTTTAATGATTTTTTTTACTATCCGAAATATATTAGTATATCAGAAACTTCAGAATTTTACGAAAATGAGCAGAAATCTTAATAGGATAACTCCGATATATACGCCGCATCTATCAAAAACTTAATTTGTTAGGTATTAATTACTATGTTTATAATAAACAAACTATATCAGTAAAAACTTTGTACTGACTACTACTATAAAAAAAATATTAGAAATCCGAAATATTTATTTTTCATATTAAAAAATAAACTTTGAAATCCTTGCATTTTTGTCGTATATCCCATAGGGGTGGGATATATGTCTACTCATAGGGGGAGGGGGGATATGTACGGCTCATGAAAAATTTACAAATAATGCATATAAATAAGACGTATAATGACACAATAACTTATAAAATGTGTTTATAAAGTTTTATTAAAGAATAAGAATGGTATAAATATGTATATGAAGTAATAAATAATAATTACAATCTTCCTACATACGAGTATATTACAAGTGTTATGACATGAGGTACATATTTCATATAATGCATTTATTGTATTTAGTGCACTGAATTCAATTTGTGCACTTTGCACGCTTTGGGCATAAATCCCGCTCGTTAAAAATGCCATATACTATTCCATATAGTATTCCAAACAGGTGAGATATACAAGACAACAAACTAAACAAAGAATACGAAAGCAAAGCACTTGTATTTTGCTACACAACATGCTTTACTATCCCACTATACGTATATATGTATCACGAAATAACCACTAAGTCTTTTACACGTCCTACAGTAATCATTTTATGTAGATTTTAATTTATGAATGGCGTTACTTATTACAGTGACAAATCGATTCAACTTACAATAATTTCATTAATATTAACAGTAAGAAGCTGAAATTATAATACAATATAACATAAAGGCACGTAACAGAGCAGTTGCGGGAAAGTTACCCCCACTCCTTCTATTTTTTCTGACTTCTGCGGCGTAAATCTTAGCGCGGCGTATTTGCCGGAGTTACTCTAATTGCATCAAAATTCCATAAGCGACATTCTAACTTTGCACAAATTGTTAAGAGTACGAGCTTTTTTTCCTTAAAATTACATTATCTTCCTCTTTGTACACGTCCTAGATTTAATGCAGCCAATTTTGGTAGCTTCAATTAAGTCGAAACACTAGGACAACTCGGAGACTCTTCTCGGATCCGACTCGTGAATTCTCTCTAGCTCAAACGCAATTCCAGACAAGTTTCTGATAACGACCCACGCAGGAAAAGGTTGTGCGCTATATGCCAGAAAGGATGTCGTGCATTTTAATTCGAAATTCTTCAAACTTCATGGCCTTCCGGCCTCGTTTCTGTCCTTCAGGGAAAAGTTTACGAAACAGGTTCCAATGCAGCACTCAAATGTATGAACTGGATAAATATTCTGAGAACGTTAGAAATAATTGAATTTTGAAAAAGGTAGAAAGAAGCCTTGTTGAAACAGAAAATTATGAAGCAAAAATGAAATATTGCAATAAAAGCAAATATTTTCTTCCTATAAAATAATATTTTTTTTAATGAATCTATTATGAATATGTAACAAAAAGATTTACTTTTTAAATTTAGAAAACAATTTTGATGTCTTATTAAAGAAAATCTTTTTTGTTTCTTTTAAAATCTTTCTCTCTCTAATTTTTAACTTGAGGAATTTAGTAACAAATAATATTTAACTTTTTTATATTGTTTAGAGCATGGATTTTCTCCATCTTTATATTTTTGAAACTAAATATCAACAATTTTATTCCTTAAAGAATAATTAAACAATATAAAGATTTACTATTTTAGTTCTTATCAGTCTCAAAACTAGATTTCCTTTCCTCGATCGTTTTGGATATTCTCGAGAATCTGTCTCTTTTGTGTCGCCTATCCTCCTAATACATTCTACTTTAACCCTTTAAGCTTAATTCTTTTGCAGGATTTACTTTGGAACGTACGGTACTTTCCGCTTCCGACGTTCGTTCTAATTTGGTCCCCACCCCTAAACTTCTCTTCGTCTCGTATTCTTTGTTCTTTTTTCCTCTCCATCTCGATCCTCCATTTCGCTCCGCGTATTCTTCGGGAAAGTTTTTCGCGCCAGCGGTGTTTAATCTCCGCGAGCGAGAAAAGCTCTCGAAGAGCGAGAATTCTCTCTTCCCCTTCTTAGCTTTTTTTTTGAGCTCTTATCGAAACCCCGGCGCGAAAATAGCCGCTTTGCTCTGGCGAATTCAGCGAGGAGGTTATCTTCAGCTCTTAGCAGGTTTTTTCTTTTTCTTCCCTGTTGCGTCGGTTTTCACGGTATCGGTCGTCGAAGTTAATTTCGTGAGATACAGCGATATATACGGTAGCCGACGGAAATAAGCGAGATTCCCCGTTAACGTGCGCCTGACATTAAATTCGCTGGCTAACGGTATTACTCAAACCCAATTACACCAGCCACACGGTGTTAATTGGCATTTGCAATTTAACATCTGCATTTGCGCCAATATTTCTGACCAAGTTTCGAGCTAGTTTTTAACTCGACGAGAAATTTCCTCATGAGCGAACGATTTTTCAAAATGAAATATATTCCACCTTGTTACGTCAGTTATTAGAACGTTAACATTTTCGTATTTTTTGCAATAATAATTGTCTGTGATCTAGATATCAATTGCTATTAATATTTATGTTACGTTATATTTATGTTACATGTAGCCAAAAGTGGAAATATTTTTCTTTTTCTTGTACTGTAGAGGGGGAAGTGTCATGCTATACTGAGAGAAAAGATTTTGTTATAGAAACAAATCAAGGGAAAGCAAATGTGATATTTGTTAAAAAAACAATCGATTTGTTACGATTGCAAATTAATTCGTCAACAAATACTGTAACAAATAATCAATAGTATCGCTAGCAAATAAGAGGCTTATATATATATATAAAAGTCGTAGACGGTTGCAGAGTCTCAAATCGTAAGAAATTGACTAATTCTAGTCAAGTATTCTCCCTATATTTGACTGTGCTTGGTCGGTTTCCTGCAATTTAAGACTCCACGATCATCTATGAATTCTATGTAAACGAGCTAAAATCTATCCAAAAGATAGGTTAGATTCTATACAGTTTGTTTCTGTTACTAATAATTGGTTGGTATAACAGACTAGCAGCAATCACAACAACATAATTTGTTGTTACATATTTTCCGATCACCTATTAAAGGTAATGGTGGCTTGTTAAATTAACAAAATCCTTTCTCTCAGTGTAGATTCGCGAATTTATTAGTACATATTTTTAATTTTAATTTTTTGGTATAAAAAATGCGGAACTTTCTTTTATTTTGATATGGAACTGTAGAACTATGAAAAGTGCTACTTTATGTACTAATTTATGTAGACTTGTGAATTTAGCACATTCTATTAATATAAAAAAATAATGACAGTTCCAGTAACCCTTTTTTTTTATAGTTCTACAATTTCTTATAAAAATAAAAAGAGTTCTGTATTTTTTATATTAAAGAACCAAAATTGAAAATGTAACCGAAACTCTGTTCAAAAATGATTGTAGAATGTAGAGCATAGGATTCTGCTAGAACTAATGAGAAATGCAGGAATTGCAAAAAATTATTGGCACGACACTTTTTCCAGGTGCCGTGATGTCTTCTACATTTAAAGCCTATAAAAATTGTTGGAAATTTTTAAATTACATACATTGGTACAAGCAATACTAATGGAAATTGCGTTATAATTACGTTATGTTTTCACGCGTTAAATATTTTTTCAGAGATGTACAAAGGATAGCTTAGCATGGAACGTAACGAGGTAAAAAATTCATAATTTTATGTTACCTGAATTTTGTAGAGGAATTCACAATACAATGATTCTTCAATTGTGAAAATTTACTATGTATTCTTAGCATTTATTTATTTAGTTTAATTTGCCGCACTTTTTCAACTTTAATTTTCCATATGCGCAGATAATGGAATATGTACTACCCAACATTTTATTTACAAATTTTCTGCGAAATATTTACGTTATTGCGATTCGCATAGTTAAAGCTTTTACTGAATATATTTCCTTATTTAAATTTATTTCACTATCTAGAAAGCCGGAACGAAAAAAAACCCTCTACATTGATTGCATTTGTAACATAACATTTACATTTGCGCACAGATATTTTCCTACAGCAGCATAAAAATGCGAAATATTATTCTATAGAGAAATATTATTCTATTCAGAAATTTTATTTTGCACAAAAATTTACATTGTTAGGATGAACTCAAATTATAACGGTTTTCATTGCGTGTTTTTTATTCATCTAATTATTTCGTTGCTTAGCAAGTTTGGATTAATGAGAACCAAAAAAAACGATGATGTATCTTTTTTCGCGAGGTGGAATGAAGAATAATGCACGTGTAACATAATACACAATGATAGTAATACAATGTAATAAAGAAATAAAATGTAATAACGTAATGATATATAATTATGAATATACATTAATTCCATATATTTTAAAGCGTTACTGCATACATAGAACGGACGGTTTCACTAAAGTATCTAAAAGTTTAACCAGATGCAGATCTGGTTAAATAATTTTGTTGAACCATTAAAATAATTATGTAATGCGCTGAAATTAGTTGTTAAAATGTCAAAACTTTTTGCAGCATCATGCCACTGAAAGAAAAGATTGGCTGAATATGGCATAGCATTTTTAACTGGTTACAGCAGTTAATTTTTGATTGTGTTAGCCTATCGAAATCCTATACTGATTGCGGATAGGCATGACGCAACCAAAAATTGACTGCTACAGTCAATTAAAAATGCTATGCCATATTTTGCCATCTAATTTGCTGCAGCAGCCAATCTTTTCTTTCAGTGTACTATTTGTAATTATTTTGGTGGTCTAATAAAATTGCTTTTAAATCTATCTAATAAATTTTTAAATACTTCAGCAAGATGTTTTTTTTGTGTACAGATGAATTGAATGAATTTTACTTGATTTATGAGGGTTGTCTGAAAAGTTTTGAGCCTCATCATGAAAATGGCGTTACTCGTCAAAGCCATTCTGGTATTATAATCGTGATACTTACGAAAGATATATATCTGTGACAATTGTGGTCACTTTGGACGTTCAGTTCTTGTTTGACAATTATTTGCGTCGTCATTTTGTAAAAATGGAAAAAATTGAATATCGTGCTATAATTAAATTCTTGCATTTGAAAGGCAATATGTCTACGCAAATTAAAGCTGAGTTGGATGCTGTTTACGGGGACTCTGCCCCATCATTTGCCACCGTGAAAAGATGGGTAGCTGAATTTAAACGTGATCGTACCAGCTTAGCTGATGATGAGTGTTTAGGACGGCCAACAACTGCGACCACCACCGATAACATCGAAGAAATTCATCAAATGATAATGGACAACTGTCGAATTAAGATTAGGGAGATAGCAGAGGCTGTTGGCATATCAAAAGAACGTGTTTGTCATATATTGACTGAAGAATTAGGCATGCATAAGTTAACCGCGCGTTGGATGCCGCGCTTGTTCATTCTGGATCAAAAACGCATTCGAATGAACATTTCTAAGGCCTTGTTGGAGCGGTTTAAGCGAAACGAGTCGGATTTTTTGCGTCGATTAATAACGGTTGATGAAACTTGGATTCATCACTTCACTCCTGAAACGAAAGAACAATCAAAACAGTGGACTGCGAAGAGTGAACCTGCTCCGAAGAAAGCGAAGACGGTTTTATCGGCGGGAAAGGTGATGGCGACTGTTTTTTGGGACAGTCACGGAATTGTATTAATCGACTATTTTGAAGAAGGTAAAACAATAACAGGGACGTATTACGCATCATTGCTTGACAAGCTGAAGGCAAAAATTGAGAAAAAACGACCGCATTTGAAAACGGAATTGTATTAATCGACTATTTTGAAGAAGGTAAAACAATAACAGGGATGTATTACGCATCATTGCTTGACAAGCTGAAGGCAAAAATTGAGAAAAAACGACCGCATTTGAAAAAGAAGAAAGTGCTGTTGCATCAAGATAACGCACCGTCTCAACACTTCGGCGGTCGCTATGGCAAAAATTCACGAATTGCGATTCGAATTAATTG
>NW_017299069.1:512862-525740 GCF_001594075.2 Trachymyrmex cornetzi
GGCTCGGAGGACAGAAATTTTTATCGAACGAGGAGGTCATCGCATCCGTAGACGCCTATTTTGCAAAGCAAGATATTCAGTATTATTTGAATGAATTAAAGGGGTGGGAGCATCGCTGGAAAAAATGTATCGAGTTAAAAGGAGACTAATAAAATTGTGGAAAAATAAAATTGAATTGTGGAAAAATAAAATTGAATTGTGGAAAAATAAAATTGAATTTGACCGAAAAATTACTTGTTTCTATGTTAGGCTCAAAACTTTTCAGACGACCCTCGTACATGCTCATATAACTCATCTGTGGTCTCTCATGTAATTAACTAATTAATACGACTTACCTATTTTTTGGGATAGATTTGTTGATGATTTTTACGTCGTCCACGTGAGACAGAAACAAGTCCTTGTAACATATTCTATATCGGCTCTTACTTCCTCGCGATTTTTTTACGATACGCCTTGATTCATATTTCTTTATAAGCCAAGCTTGTTGTGCAACCATGCAACCGAAACCGGTTTGTAGAAAGGAAGTCGAACTTTATTACGAAGAAATATCGTAACGAATCACGCAAAACAGTTCCCTTCTCGCGTTGTTGCCCGAGACCAGCTTCTAATTGCCGCTAAATGATCCCACGATACTTACCGACTTAATTATGCAAATTCTGCATACACTTGCCGCAAGAGCTCGGAGAATACAGTATCCTTCAATCATGGAATTAACTCGCGTACAGTCTCAGTTATAATTCTAGTTAATCCATTAATAAATTCACAAAATGATTACGTGCGCATTTTAGTCGATTATGTTTCTGAGACGGCACGAAATTAAAATAATCTCGTTAAGCGTTAGATTTTAATGAGTTTTTTTTAATTTATATGTATATCGGTTTCAAACATGTATTAATGCTAATTTACGTATATTTTAACACCTTAATATCCGCATTTAACATTGTATGACATTCATTATATCATTTTAAATGTAACATAAAATCGGGATAATTTCGTTAAAATATTAGATATAAATTTTAAATACATATCATGTTTGTCATTAATATATATGAACACACAGTTAACATTTTAATTAATATTCTCATTTAAGCTTTTTATATTCTAGATTTTAGTGTTTAATAGCGAGCTCTTCTCAAAATTATATACATTTAACACGCAGCATTTTTGATTTCGTGAGGAGAATCAAACGTTTTTTTCTTTTTAGTATTATCGCAAGGCCATTATGATCGGTATGAATCATTTTGCACGATCGCAATTAACGATCGGTACAATTACATCAGGTACAATGACAGGCCGTTAACGCTCGACGATAACCAACAATGCTTTAATGCCCCGAGATATACAAAAGACGCTCGTAAAAAGCGAATCTGATGTAAACGCCGTTTGTAAAGCGCTTTCGATATCCGCGAATATATTACCGTAAAACTTGGAAGTATTTATCGACAGGACTTATTTGATCAGAAAGTTTTAGTACTGAAACTTTATACAATATAAAACTAAACTCTATTTCATTTTGGTGCAAACCATTTTTAAACAGTTTTAAGATTGAAACTCGTAAATCTCGGTATTCTCCGATGTTTATTTTGAACTTGCTGTTATAGAAAAATTTAAAATAAGATCGCGACTTCTAGCTAAAAATAGGGTATTACCATGGAGAGAGGAGAATAGCTATAAGTTATAAATTCTAAATTAGATCATAGGTGTAGAAAAATAGATTTCTTTCCTGCAAAATGTGACAATTTTAATTTATAATTTAAATTTAAAATAAATTAAATTTATTTATAACGCTCACTATTTTTGAAGTAAATTTATTAGATAACTATCGATCTAATTTACGTAATTAAATACATATTTTATTCATCAATTGACAATTATTAGACTTACATGCGCACAAATTGTGTAAACCATTTTAATGTATTTGATTTTAATAAAAATATATCTTTTTTAAAGTAGGAATTTTAATTATAAGAAAGAATAACAGAACTATTTTATATATGTATACATATATAAAATAGTTCTCATTCTTTCTTATAATTAAAATTCCTACTTTTACAGGTAAAAGATTTTCTTTATTAAAATCAAATACATTAAGATTGTTTACACAATTTGTGCGCATATATATGTATATATACATATAATATAGATATTCGATATTTGGTCGAAGAACTGATAATTTTATCACAAAGCTATTTTGACATTTCAGGAAGTCTTTTCTCGCGAAGTTTCATGAAATGTAGGAAAGTAACAATCGAATTGGCGGGCATGAAGTTTGAAGTTGGTGCTTGCGAAATATTTTTGATATATTAAATTTCAGCGATCGTAGAGAACCGTCAGAACATCTCAGAGCTTTCATCGATGGTATATTATGACCGTCGAACGGTTATAGTCTTCGAAGTGCTTCTCACGAATCACATTTCGTTGCGCTTTATTCTTCAAGAGAGACGCGGCTCCTTTCGCGCGATACACTTTACGGCTACATTTTCTCGCGTTGAGCTGTGATAGTTTCCGCGACCGTATCGAAATTCCAATTCCGATATATGTATCAGAAAGGTGCAGCGTTTCAAGTGTGGGATTTCTTGCTATAGAATATTCAATTTTTACGTTAGATCAAATCTGATTCTCTTTAAATTTGAATTTTAAATCGTATGAAAGAGAAGTAATATTTATATTATATAATATTATTTACATTTTTAAATTAATATTACCATAATTATAAAACAATAATTACTTATAAAATAGTAATGTATACGTTGTGTATGTGCTATTTAAAAATTATAATTTGTATATATACCTGTTATATTCATATTACTTACATATGATTATCGTAATTATTAGTTATATAAAGAAAAATCCGCTTCGTTTTTAGACAATATATTTTAAATAAAAGTTAAAAATAATACTTTGGAAACATATAAACACAAACTATAAAGTGTCTTTTATTAGATGATATAACAGTTTTTATATTATTGTTTTGAATTTTGTAATAATTAATTTTTTCGTAAAATAAGAAGAAATGAGCATTTGACAAAATAGACTTCAAAACTAATTAAAATATATAATTTTTATACAATTCCTATAGTTTAATTTTTCATACATCTCTTTCCCTTGTTTTTAAACGCCAATGAATTACGCACTTCAGAAAATATTCCAGGCTTCCATGTTCTTTTATAAAATGTATTGTACAGTTCGCTTATTCATAATAGGATAAATGAATATTCTCCCATGAATTCGCTCGCGCTGTTGTTCCTCTCGTAGTCCGTTTTATTTCGACTTGCCGACAACCGATCGTCGTCTCGCGAATCTCTGAATGAAATGCTTTCTAACTGCCGGCAACTCGCTTTCATTCATTCGCGCCGACGGGATTCGTGAATGAACGGTCGATTCACGCTCGAATGTATCTCGACGTCGGATCATTGCTTCGCAACGTGCTTTCTCGTGTCCGTAGAAACACTGGTGAAACGCGCTTCTGTGCGCCAAATATATTTTGGGCACGAAACAAAGCCCGTCTGTTTCTCGTAATAGATTATTGCCACTTTATTCACTCTTAGACATGCGATCAGATTGTTTCTCAAATTTATATGTAAATATTTAATAATAAATTTATTAAATAATTATCTTAATTAAAAATGATTAATTATTTTGCAACCAGCAGTTGCAATTCTGAAATTCTTTCTCTTATAATTCGTTACTTTTATTTAAAAACTTGTCGAATTTTCGTATACTTCTATGAACTATTAAAATTTTTTATATGTCAGATATGTTAAATACCAAATAATTATACAGGACATTTATATTGGGTTCACAAATGTAATATTTATATAGAAAACATGTAGTAGAGAAGGAATACTCTATAGAATAACCAGAACTCCTCTCCCCCTATACTTGATACACAAGTAATTTTAATCCGAGCATGCGAGTTATTTTAATTGCAACTGGATTCGTCGGTGGTCATTAGGTATTTTTGTTCGGTGGAAGCGAGAAGAGAAAGATGATCGTACACACGTACATTCGCTGGGGAAATGAAAAGGATTAACGGAAAACGGAGAAATAAGGAGTCGCTTCGCTGGCAGTCGGCCATGCTTTATGTTCCTATTGTGTGTACCCTCGAGATCGATTGGATTGATTATTAACCCTGGTAGGCGAGCATACCAATATCGAGGGGCAATCCAGGAAAATCGATTTACGAGGAAAATCACGACCATTGTTCTCGCGTCAACCAGTGGGTTGCTCACTTAACGAACTCTTCAATTATGCGGTAGACCGATCTCGTTAATGAACAGATCTCGATGCTGCGCCGCGTCGCGTCGGACGTTTCGATTGAATATCCCGATGCATGGAGATCAGTCATGAACCGTATGTTATACATGCACATTACATACAATTAGAAGGACAGCTTCAATTTGAATGACATTATCATTGCGAGAGAGTCATACTCCGATTATCATTTTATATATTACTGTTTAATGAAATCGGAAATTTGTCAGGAAATGTTACTCTTACATTACAATATACTTTGATTATATAAAAGTTAATAGAAAAAAGTTGAAACTTTTAATTCTTACAAAGAGATATGTATTTAAGTACGCGTTAAATCTGAGCGTAATATTCCAAACACACTTTCTGGGGAATTTCCAATTTTATTTTACAGTAATGTTATAATCGGAAATAGCTCTTTTGCAACAAAATGATGATGTTGTTCGGAGTGGTAAATTTGTTTCTTCAAATTTTTGAAATAAAAATTGACTCTGTTTTAATTTTGAAATAAAATCTGTTTTTTTGTCTTAATTCGAAATGTACATATATAGAGTAATTTGTTTAGGAGACCGATTTTTTGGTTTTTTTAAAAGACGAAGGAACGTGGCG
Source organism: Trachymyrmex cornetzi (assembly GCF_001594075.2). Taxonomy (NCBI): domain Eukaryota; kingdom Metazoa; phylum Arthropoda; class Insecta; order Hymenoptera; family Formicidae; genus Trachymyrmex; species Trachymyrmex cornetzi. The sequence goes on from NW_017299069.1 coordinate 517,726, forward strand.
ACTAAATATTTTAATTATGTGTTTGAATCTAAGCTAGATCTGAATTAGTCCGAGTTAGGATAGAATGTGGCACGATTCAGTTTTCGTACTACGAGACGATACATTTACGTTTAACAATAGCACGAAACTCGGAACTTGCAAGTCAGAACGCGAGCAAACCATCGCCCATTAGTGTACACGTATATTGACAGCGGTCGGGAGCACTGTAGAACGTTTGGTGAGACACTCGAGTCGACGAAATGTTATGGAAAGTTCCGGCAGCTTCACTCTACAGCTGTAACACAGTTCGAACTTCGCGATTACTTCGCCACCAATGCGGAAACACTTGGCAACTCCTGGAGCTAGATAGGCTTGCTGCACCACGTGCGACACTTGGGCGTGCTATTAGCTGTTCTCTGTATACCGAAACAAGGTAGTTTGCTTCCCTGTCTTTCTCAATGCCATCTCCTCGAATGTCGTCTCGAGGAGATAATCGTCCGGCGTGCATGCGTGAGTTAGCAGAAAGGAATAAGACGTGACTACCGGTTTCGATGACTCTTTGTGATACTCAAGGAAGAGCTCAAGTATTCGAACAATAACAATGTAAGTTTCGAGAAGAGCTGCATATAAATACTTGATTCTATTAGCTGTGTAATGGTATAGAAAATGGATACGTAAGATATGTATGTAAGATAAATTGTGGAATGCTATTTCTAATGAAGAAAAATCACATGTGTTGTATAAATTTACTTGAGTCTTTGTAGGTATTTTAAATTCTAGTACCTTCTTCTTTTACGCTTTTTCATGCTTGTTCACAATAAGATATTTTTTACAACAAGTATCGATATATTGAAACATTAATCATACTTCTATATTGAAAAAAAAATTTATTTTCTCTGATAATCTCACAATTTACTTTCACGTGATATTATCTATATTATTGCTAGAAACTTTGCTTATCTATATATGCTTGCTTATCTATATACTATTGCTAGAAACTTTTAAATATAAATTTATTTCTTGCTTGCAATGAAATATTTGCGAATCTGTTTAACGTGTATTCCTCTTATTAAGAAAAGAATGTGTTAGTTTGAGCAACATGTTTACAGCACTTAATAGGTCAATTTATGGATTACTTTTGATGTAATATATACACTTCTAAAAGTCTGTGAAAGATTCCGAGATGTAATAACTTTTCTTCTGGCTATTTGTCATTCTTTCCGTCTATCTTCTCTTACTATTCTCTTTCTCTTGCCCTTTTCGATTGTCTGCACGGCATGCGGCAAGAAACCAGATTGATGTTACGTGTCGCATGACACGGAGACAAAGGGACGAACGAAGTCTATTTGTTCACGAGAGGTGGCGGCGGTTCTCACAGAACCTAACCTGTCAGAAAGCACTGTGTCATTCCGTTCAAATCAGTCACCCCCGTAAACCATCCAACCACCAGTGGAATGAGTTCCGCTGTGGAAAGGACATGTTCGCCATGACTAAGACCACGTAAATTACGACACCAACTTTGGTTCCTTTACCGAGAAAACCCGCAGTAATTAACGACTAGAAATGTTGCCTCATTATTCATCTCTTTTCTGTCTTTCTCGTCTTGTTCATAACTATCGAGCTACAAAGTATTTCTGTTCACATTAAAATAACAATATGAGAATATAATTTTATTATTGCTATTTGATTCTACACTGAGAGAAAAATGTCGAAATATTGCGAAACAAATATTACTTACGAAATTTGATTGTAATGACGAAATCTATATTTCTGTGTGAAATATATATCTTATTTCTGTGAAATATATTTCATTTCTGTGAAATATATCTCTTTAATTGCAAAAAAATAGATGACTTATTTGCTATAAATAAAATTTTATTTTGCCTGTATTTAAATAAATATTTATTTCAGTGAAATAAATATATTTCTCACAAATATCTATATTTTCAGACATCTTTTTCTCGATGTATAATAAAAACTGAATAAATTTTATCTCAAACATTTTTTAATACATTCATGAGAACAGATAGTTATAGAGATACTGCCGAAAAAAGATTTTAGCAATACTTTTAAGGAATATTTTATGGCTAAAATCTTGTTTGAACTTGAGATTTTACGTCTACATATAAAAAATACATGTTAAGTTTTGATATTTAATAATATATCAAGGAGAAATAAAGCTGGATTAAAAGCGACTTGGGTGCCCTTTGTGAGTTACCTCATTAAAAATTTACAAGTTGTGAGAAACAGTGTAGCGTCAAAAGATTTTGTTAAAGTAGCCATTTGGCGATTAGTCAAAACTTGAGAAATATATTTTATATCGGTCAGACAAATGCATTTTTTAAATTTGACGCAATCTTGTAAAATATCTTGAATAAAACTGTCTCTCTTCATTTCACGCTATTTAGAGCACCAATAAAACTATTGGCACTTTCAAACGATATATCGCGTATCTATATCTGCGTTTCTCTCTGATTTCCGATTCCCTGAGTGATAAGTCTTTTGGCAGAATTGCGTATACAGTGGTGTAAAAGAGTGCCGTAAATATTGGTATGGTAGAAAAACTTTTAAAATAGGCCACGAGACTTTTTGTTGCAACAATGAGTTAATTCGACCGTGCACATTATAATTATGATTGTTTTAATAACATCTAATATATCGCAGAAGTTAAATATGAAACATATGTCGCGAAATCAAATGTACGGAAGAATATATTCTTTCTTTGTATTTGATTTTGAATTGGTTGATTACGCGAACAAAATCTCTCATCTATAGATTATTATCGAAGAAAAATATCACGTGAGACATTTTTAGTTTCTTCATAATTTACACGATATCGTAATTTTCCTCCATTTTTGATAATCAATAATTTTCAGATGCAAGAGATGACAGGTTAAAATTATATCAGAGTATTGAAAATATGTGTATCTTAAGAAACGCTTTTCTTATTTTCTCGGTATGTATTTGCTCCTAAAGTTTCACCTTTAATGTAAATAAAAGAAGGTCCAGAGGTATATTAAGAAAATATAACTCACGCGACTGTTTGCAGAGTTTCAGTTCTGCTTAAAAGTAATAACTTCAATGGAACAAAAAAAAAACTGTTTGAGCAAGATATCGGCAATTCGAATTTCATATACTATTGCACACGTTAATTAGACCGTTTCGTGTCTCAAGTGCACGCGATTTGTTCGCGATTTGTTCTGACTCATTGCACGCCATGTCAAGGTTTCTTCCTCGTGAAAAATCTCTTTTTTTTTTGAGCTAGACAAACCATGGTAGAATCCGCGTACAGTTCGCATATTCCTAATATCTATTTTTCTATATTTCTTTACGCTAATTTTATTTTAATGTATATTTCGTATATGAGCTACGGAGGGATGTCTTTTGTAAGGCATTTGTTTCAAAGAAAGCACATGGGACTCACTATTCGCTCTACGACAAACATCGCACTATGTCCCATATGAATTCCACGTGAAGTTAAGAAAGATGAAAAAGGAAAGATAAAAACTACGAAAAATCAAAGGAACAGAAAGGATGTCTGTTAGAATAAGACTAGTAGAACTAGTTGATGCTATGGTCGCCATGACGATAGCTATCGATTCCCTCGTTCCCCCATCCCTTCGTTCTCCTTTTCTTATCTTATCTTCTTTACAGCACTCCTGTTTCTTTTTTGATTTTTTTTTCATATCTTTATTCTTTTATTTTTGCGTGTCTTCATTCTTTTTACATTCAAACATGACTTGCGTCTTTTAAATACTTTTTTCTTACGAGACTTTATGTATTATTGCATAAGAATAAATTCGATGGAAACATATTTAAAGATTTGTTTTTTTTGTAAATTTGTATATTTATATTAAAATACAATTAATACATATAATACTATTTATATGTATAAATATAAAATATAGAACACATTTTTCACATATTTATATAATAAGAGAACCTAATCTATAAAAGAAGAAAGATGCGCGCAAATATATTTGTTAAAACTTAGGTTTTGTACTCTCCAAGTTTTGTAAAAAAATAAGTAATATACGCAAATTGTAACTTTTGTAATGCGTATTTCCCTTGCATGGTTTCCAAAAGAAAACTATTACAAAACAGTGCAAAACAATTTTATAAACTTTTCGGGATTTGAAGATCAATGGTGGAAATCCAGGAGTCGGTCAGCTACGATCGCCATTCGAATCAATATACGTAGTTCGTATACAGGACTACAAGGCGAAACAGCATCGCGGTATATAAAACGGACGGTGTGTTCTAATATATCAAACGAGAGCGGTCCGTCGGTTGAGCGCGATGGTACTGAACCGGCAAACACCGAAAGCCGAATTCGCGCTATTCGACAGAGATATCGGGGCTCTGGGATTATCGGCAAACGTTGTTCCCCAATCTCGGGTATATAAATCACGTGCATCGTCCACCCGGTAGAGTGGACACGCATCCCGTCGTTCGTTCGATCGTTCTTTTTCTCATTCATTCATTCGTTCGTTTGAATATTACGCGTTTCCTTTTTCATTGTTTTTGCACAACGTTTATAGCTTCGTCGACGGAACACGTGTTACGAACGCTTTACAGTTTTACGAGATACCTACCTAGAACGTTTTTCTCGCTCGCCTAATGCCTTTTTTTTTAACCATTCCCGAAGGGGTTGGCGTGTCTACTGGGGAAAAGCTCCCAAATGTCGCCTCTTTTTTATAGGAATGAGTTTACTGGCGAAATAATAACGGAAAGGAAAATAACTTTGGATTTTCCAGTGTTACCATGTTTTAACGTTGAGTATTTGATGATTAAAATATAAACTTTGATAAACAGAAACGTCTTTTACGCGAATACTAAAAGAAGAAACGAAAAAATATCGGAAAACAAATAACAAAATATGAACAAATTATTTCGTTATACTATAATAATAATTAAAATAGCTTTCACCTTTGGTTTTTTCTTACATAAAACTTGGAATTTTTCTGCGGAAATTTTTTAGTCAGAGAGAAACACTAGTTTGTAAAATAATGTTATTATGATGAAACAACAAAAGGAAGAATTACGCTAATATGATATTGTAAGTAAGGCAATTTACTATATCTTTGGAAGTCAATTTACATTAAAATTGCAAACTAGTAAATTTTAATTAAATTTCTCATCAAACTTCCTAAGCAGAGATCGAGAATAATTTATCGTTAAGCGGAAAGTATAACATGACGGTGGTAGCTCGCGTAATTTTCCGACGTTCGCTTTACGGGAACGTATAAAACACATTAAAGTATTTTTTCTTTGTCAAATAAATCAACGCGCTTGGCGCGAGAAAGAGCTGTCGCGTATGGCGGAGTGGCAGTTTTGTGAAAATTGCGCTCGAGCGCTCGAGCGTTTGAGGTAGGCTGCGACGTGGCGCGAGAGACCAGAAAAAAAGATCACGTTGCAAATTTCCATGTGAATGCACGTAAAAATTCCTCCTGGTATTAAAAGCATGAAAAAAGACGGCGCGTGCATTTCCATAAGAGGATAGATCGCCGGTACATCTTCTGAACGGCATCTTTCTGCGAATGGGTGATCCTACTCGGATGGAAATTTGTATACCCGAAACGCTATAAGAGCAGCGCATAAATCATCGTAAAAAGAAATTCTTTATTTAGCTAGTTATAAATAAATAAGTGAGCTAGTATCATCTTGAATAAGATATTTAATAATAAAAGTTATATATAGTTTGCTGTGTATATGAAATTTTAAAATCAATCTATCTATTATGTTAATTTTAATTAAGCTTTCTATTAATTAAGCTTTCTATTAATTTATTAACATAATTACATATATCTACAGATATTTTTACAAATTGATTAAAATGGTTATTAATTCGAAGAGAATTTAATTTTAAATGTACTTTCAGATAATAGATATTTCGTGATATTTTCAACGTGTGTACGTTTTTCCACACCGATCACCAGTGAATAAGCGTGAAATTTCGTCGCTATCGCAGGAATGTGTTTTTCATTGGTATTGTGCTGAAACGTGTTCCATTGATAATGCACGTATTCAGACTCGCACCGCCAAAGCAAACGCAATGACAGAAATTGATTGACTCATTAACGGTGGCCGAGATATTTCGAATTGGTTCGCGGTTTTAATCAGAACCTGCCTGCGATTCGACGGCGTTGTGTTCCTTTTATTAGATCTTGCTTGCAGTTTATTGATTTATTGAATTATATTTTACCCGCGCGCCGTACGCTCAGAAAACGTTAACACCCATGAAAAAATGCGAATTGAAATATTTGTCGATGGACCATTTGTATATTTTATCGTGTAGTCATTGTTTTTATGCAGGAATATGCTGTAATAATAAATAAGAATAATATGAATGAAATGTCTTCAGACAAAAGAAAATCAATACTCTTTTAAACTTTTATATGAATAAACTATTTCATGTTTTATTCTTTTTTATTAATGGAGAAACGTTAATTGTTACACGAGTGTATTGAAATCTTGCTTTTGGATTAATTTGTTTAATTTTATACAGATATTATAGAAAGAAAGAACTACATTTTTAACTCAATATGCATTAAAAGGAAAATTCCGACCTTAAATGGCGATGTATATATTTGTTGGCAAAAATAGTTTAAAATATTAGATTATCTGCATCCATTAACGTTAAAGTGACATCGAGTTTATGTTTGGTCTTCCCTGGAGAGGCGGAAGGAATTTATAAAGAGATTAAAAGGCTGCTTACGTAAGAGCGGCCACACCTTGCTGCTACCTATCTGTTAGCATACTTTCCATAACCCCTTCTCTATTCTTAATAGGATTACACTTATCGTATGTAATTCCAGTGCAATAATAATTAGGTCGAGTTACATTGTTTTCTTCTTTGTGCTTCTTTTTAAAATGTAAAATTTTCGTGCATTATGTTCTTAGTAAATGTAAAAATAAATTTTAAATATCTTACGTAAACCTTGTTATCAAAACATGTTATTTATTATATTAAAGTGTACATTATAATTATGCGTTATTATGAATGATGTATCGCGGTTTTTGCATGAACATAATAGAAATTTTTAATGAAAAATTGATTCATTTTTTAAATAATTTTACAAGAATTAAACAAAATTTCTTTATATGTATATGTTTATATTATATACTCTATTTAATGTGTTTTTTTATGGAAAATTTTATTGAAGAATTAAAAGACAGAAGTATTCTTCATGAATTATTCTCTACAGAATTCCAACTATACAAGTTTCAAAATTACGCAAGTGCGAATGAGTATATGCGCAACGAATATAACATTTCGACAGAAACGCTAATTGGCACAGAAAGTGTCGATTTACAGTGGCTTCTAAGTAGAAAATATCTAGAGCGTGACATTACGTCACGTGTAAATTGAAAATAATTTTTGCGTTTTACTAGATAATCAACTATGGAGATCTTGAAGAAGATAAATGCATTTTTTAAGTTTTTTGTTTTATTTTCCTTTATGATAAGATTAGACACAAACATGAAATTTTATATGTACTCGTATATATACATGAGATTGTGTCGAGATAAATAACAAAAAATATATAATATCGGATAATATACATAATAAAAATCGAGAATAAAGACAATACAAAGAAGAATCTGTAAAATGCTTTCAAAAAGTTAATCAGAGTAGATTATAAATTCCTACGATACTTTATGTGTAAAAGATGTATCCGACATTCCTTATTGAATTTTTATAGGACATTAAGACCGAGGTCGACGAGTTCTTAATGGTAATGTCCGCGAACATTAGATGTTCAACGATGCATTATCTAATCGATAATGATATGACGACAGTGGATAGAATACACTGATAAGATTTTTAATCTTTTTAAAATTGTGATATTGATTATAGCGGAAAATATTTTTAACCAATGTGCGATAGTAAATAGTGTATAATAAGGAAGTTGCATCGGAAATAAGTTACAATGTGTAGCAGTGTGTATATCTTTTAAATGATAATAGATAAGATGATCATATAACGAATAAAAATAATCGATATCGAGGCTTGCATCTGCCTCGTGCCATCA
>NW_017299069.1:526687-532815 GCF_001594075.2 Trachymyrmex cornetzi
TTTTCTAGCTAACCGTTAGCTAGAAATGAGGTTCAATTTCTACTCGGGCAATAGCGGAAAATATTTTTAACCAATGTGCGATAGTAAATAGTATACAATAAGGAAGACAGTTGCATCGGAAATAAGTTACAATGTATAACAGTGTGTATATATCTTTTAAATGATAATAGATAAGATGATCGTATAACGAATAAAAATAATCGATATCGAGGCTTGCATCTGTTTCGTGCCATCAATCGCGCGTGCACCGTACGTAAAAGAAGTTATAGGTATATGCACTGTATTCAGATAAGCCACGTAAGTGTAAATTTACGATTTTATACTTTTTGGCTTTAAACTTTCGAATAAAATGCTTTTTATCATATTTTTATTTTATTAATTCTAAAATTAATTCTCTCAAGCTATTATATGTGATTTCAAACAGGGAATGAAAGTAATTCATTACTTGTAACGAAGTTACAGTTACAAGTTACTTTTTAGATAACTTTACTGGTAACTATGTTACTTTTTTTGGTCACTGTAACGATAACTTACAATTAGTTACATTATTTCGATAACGATAACGAATTTTACAGTTACTTTTATCATTACTTAGTACACGATTGAATATGATTCGATTAGACACAAGCCACTCAAAGCGCTTGAGACTAGAAAGCCCTAGGCACTCGTCTGCTGTGATTGGTCGTCGATTTTAAAAAGGTAACGGAAAAGTAACGAAAAGTTATTTTTTCAAGTAACGGTAACTATAACTAGTTATTTTTTCTATTTGGTAACGAGTAACTGTAATTTGTTACTTTTAAAAAGTAACTTTCCATTCCCCGGTTTCACATATATTCATATAAATTTTGACAACATCGGTTTGGGGTTAAAAATATCGTATCTCTAGGATTGTAACACTATTACAATTAACGCTAAATGTTAAGAAGAGACCACTCACCTCAAATTTTGATAAAAATACACTGAATCGATGCGTTTTTGTGTAAAAATAAACATTTGACAAGAAAAAAATGTCGCTCTGCTTTGTGAACCGAAATATTTTAAGTTAAAGTTGACGACTATTCAGGTTAAAAAATCTGTCACAGCCACGAAACATTGCGATGCGAGCGATAAGGTCACATTTTCATACTCTATTGCCACGTACGAATGCATTGTATTTCTTATTGTAATAGATATTATTCACTGCTTTAAAAATACCAATTCACTACTTTGACACAAATTCTCTGCTTTAAAACATAAATTTACTGTAATATAATAATTGTTTTTATCAATTTTGAAACTGTTTTGTGCATTGAAGATTTTCTTAGATTTTTATATGTAAATATAAAATTTAAATTTCCTTCTTACTTCTTTGTAATATGTGTTCTGAACTTTAATAGCTCGCGATGTATAATATATACTCGCGTCACGTCATCGATTTGACAACTATATCGCATTTCTCGAGGGGTGCTACAGAAATAAAATCGCGTGTGGCACGGCAGAATGATGTATGAGATGCTTATTTTGGAAGCTACGTAAATTCGGTTTTTGAAACTTGAAGAATTTTTATAAAGGCCAGATAAGTTCGGCATATTGATCTCGGAATTGTTTTCCAAATTTTTTCCAAGATTTTTATATCACTTTCAAGAAGAATTTTGAACTTTAATTAAATTTATAACTTTCATTTCAATTTAATTTTTATCCTTTTTTACCGTGCGTGTTTCGAATAATAAATATTTAAATCTAACAAATTTAATTTATAATTTATCAATGTTATATTTGAATCTAAATATATTTATCTCAAAATACTCAAACATCAAATTTTCTTTAATATTCTCTTTCCAGTTTAGATCGATCATATCTTTTCGAACAATTTCTGTTTTCTTTGCTGTTATTATATGCTGATATCCTTAGAGTTTACAACTCAAATACATCCTTTATAGCTGTAAACATCGTTAACGAGGCAGGATCGTTAGGGCGACTCACGATTGCTCGATTAACTTGTAACTGCGATAATCAAATCGCGCGCTATCAAGGCGGCGATGTAACGTAATGACGACGTTAACGCAATTACTGCATCCTCCGGCGAAACGCCCGCCATGTCGAACAGAAAGGGCTACCAGAAGTTACACTGCAAAGGCAATTGACGTAACGAAACTGTAACTAAGCTACCGGGATAATGGTAGGAAGTCCTCTTTATAGTCGCTGATAAGTCGCTAAATTACCGGCATGGCGTTACTTCATGACGATACTTACCGTGCGCGTGGTGTACTTAAGAATAATATGCGCGCAATTTTTGCTACGCTCTTCTTTTATCCTCTTTCTTTCTGAGGAAATTGCTTAAAATAATATGACTTATATCGCAAGTGATTCTATATTTAAACAACTTTCATTCTATATATTATTAACAATAATCTAATATATGCAAGACATGTTATTTTTTTTATATAATAAGTTATTTTATAATAAAGCACTGAATGAAATAAGTTAAGTATAGCTTTGCAGAAAAAACCTACGTATATATATGACATAACCAACACAGATAATGTGATAATGATATAAATTTTGACAAATATAAAATGATAGAATTCATCACAAATGTTTATACATATAACATATTTATATAATATCAAATATATTGTATATTAAAGTTGGATTTACTGTCACGTTGAATTAATTAGAAAATTTTGTTTATATTTTTAAATTTTTCGTTTTTTTTTTTGAATGGCTACATAGCAAATCTGATAATCTGATGAGCGATGTGATTCTACTTATTGACGCAATGTATATGACTCCGGTTTTACTTTATGTAAGTTGTTATATTATTATTGTGTAAGTTACACTGAGAGAAAAGATATAGTATTGGTAAAACAACAAAAAGAGAGAATTATTCACAAATGGCCGATTATTATTGGATTATTTTGTTAAAATTACAAAATACAATATTTTTTTGTAAGATGAACAAAATTTTTTTATTTAACAGTACAAATTTATTTGGTTACTCACGTTTTATAAATACCAATGTAAAGTTTGGTTGCCATTACAAAATAAGTATTCTTTTAGTAATTTCGACAAAATAATCCACTATGGCAGAGCAAGCAGCGTTTCGCGGAACTGTCAGAGATGGCGTGTCTTGTCGTAAGAGAAATTCAACGTCTACCTCTATAAAGCCGAGACGATTAGAGACTAATCTCGTGGACTTCTCGGTTCTCACCACACCATGCTCAATCATAGTAACTATTTTTTCAGAGCGATTAGTAATCTCAATTGCTCTAAATCTATATATAATTTTTGCTAAGCTAAGGAAATTTAAAAACGCCAAGCATAATCACCCTGTAGAAAGTGAGAGATACTTATATATTATTTATTTTGTTCCGGTAACAAAATGTTCTATTCTAACCACAAAAAATCTATAAACATCGTACAAAACAGTTTTGTACCATTTAAATTATTAGTTCATTTAGTAAATCCAACAAATTAATATTATCGTGGTAATGAACGGTTTGATTGATCATGTATCAACAAATAGTTTTTGCGTCAGTAACAAAACTTTGGTTATTGGTACAAAAACCTTTCGCTCAGTGTAATATTTTTGATAATTATTTGGCTATTTATTACATAGCTAATTTGGCATTTGGATAAAGAAGAACGAGCTAAATTGTCGGGAATCATTATCTTGGAATTTGCGTTACTTATGTAATTTCGATTTATATTTTATATTGATAAGGGTATCCGAATTGATGGGTTGAAACGTTTCTTTTATTCATTTTGTTACATTCAGACGTAAATAAAGAGTTTTCTGTGCATCCGAACAATCGATGTAGGCTCTGATGGGCTTTTTCATATTTCACTGATAGATTCTTTCGAGCCTCATTTTATATATTTGTTTAAATTTATGTATTTTTAAAAAGGAATGTTTAAAAAAATGCGTTTATCGAATTTTTTGACAATGTCCAAACTTTGATATTATTTTTATATGAGATACATTCAAATGTATTCATGATTACAATAAAATTCAAAGAAAACTTGCTGAATATCACTCGACGTATCCAAATTTAGTCGAGATTTTTCCAAATTTTATTCTTTGAAACAGAAAAAGAACTGAAGCGAACAACTTTGACGATGTCGTGAACCTTGACCACGGCCATTTTTGGTAGATACTGGCAAACGTTTCTGCATGTTATTCTCCTTTCTCTCTTTCTCTCTGTCTCTCTCAGTAAAATCGGACACATGCGTATCGTTCTGGCGCAACTCTGGCTGCTGCATTGCGACGTGCGATGCATACCGGAGTGCAGCCGCACTTGGTTTAACAGAATCGAGAATTCAGGATAGAGGAACAAGCAACGGCGCGTACAATGCCAAGGGTTGCTTTATCCTCCCTCTAGGCTTGATCCTGTTGGAATAGATATCTCCAAGCACAAACGGTGCCTTGCCTTGAACAGTCGTGTATTTCTCCCTGTCTCATTATACATTCATGTTTCCGCGGTATTACTCAGTGATTAATTATTACCGATGCTCTTGGTCGGTGTAAATATAATTGAAGAATTTTCTTTATCTGTCTGAGTAATTATCCATATGTTCTTTTGTAAATGCAAAGTCTTTTGTGGGATTGTAAATTCTATAAATCTATTGATGATTTTCTTATTTTAATTAATATGTATATTTCCGTAATATATAATTCTTTTTTTTGTTGGTATTTATTTATATATTCAAAATTATGTTTTTTGAAGGTACAACTTATGTGATTTGTAAATATATTTTTAATATTTTTCTCGTTTTAATTTATCCTTAGTTTTTTTGTTTACAACATTTTAATCACATTTCTGCAATTTTGCTGAAAGTGGAATTAATAAATTTAACTTGAATCTTGTTTTCTTTCGTTGTTTTTTTTTTCTATTTCCTACCTCTCTCTCTCTCTCTCTCTCTCGTCCTTCCTCGTTGCCTCGCAACATCTTCTGCACAGTATGCGTATATGTGCGCACACCTGCGCGCAGGAACATGCACCACGAGGAGTGAATACGATAATACCTCCAACCAAGACTCTTCCTCAGGAGCATGATGTTCTCTTTAAATATTCCGCCCACGCGACGTAATCCATGCAATGACAGCGCGGTCGATATGCATTCACAACGTGGAAATTATTCGACATTCGACTTGGAGTTACGCCTATGAAAAAGTAATCTGGTCTTGTCCTCAATAACTGTTCCAGTGTAATGACGCGCAAATGTGTGTTGAATATTTTGCTGGGTAATTTGCTCATTCTATCGAAGTACCATACTTCCGTACCATTGACTCAGATATTTACTTGATGAAAAATTACGAATTATTCGTTTGTTCTTGCTTATATGTGAAACGAAGACAAATAGAAATAAAGAAAATTTGTTGACAAGAGTCATCAAAAGAGAATGAACTATGTAGGGCATTCCCTAATGTATATGCTTTTCTTATTCATAAAATTCTTGAATCTATTTTTAGCATTAATTTGCTCTCAAGGCAAAAAAAAACTGTAAAACTAACTCAAAACATATATATTTTTATTAGGAATCGGAAAATTTATTATTTTTAATAAACTTTTTGTCATAACTTTATCACCATGTGAATTATTTATCCGTGACGAATACTCTAAAAAAATAGTAGCTACCAAATGTTAAGTGAAATAATTTAAAAAAAAATGTTTGTTTATAATATAATAAAAAATAATTTTACTTTTTTAAATGTTTAGTAAGTATTATTGAACATAATAATATAATCAACCATTTTTTATCATAATTGCTAAATTCTATAGAAAAATAAAATTTTTTGGTTATAATAATTAGGCTTTTTTACTAGATAAAATATATGTACATAAGACTCTCACTTCTTAAAATCACAAATATAACCTACAGTCAGGCTAATAAGAGTCAACGCGAGCGGAGGTGCGTAATAATTTCTCAATGAAATAAATTTGTCAATTTCCATGTGATGTGTTGGAATCAACTTTATTCGAATTCTTGAACGTTTCGATTCTCTTTGGAATCTTCATCAGCAATCATCTCACAACTATATTAAATTTCGCGTAGGGTAAACTCGGGTATGATGGCCATAGTTTTTTAAAATGCAAAAAACATACATTTATTCTTGTTACTTTTTAACAATATTTGGGATATTACTTT
>NW_017299069.1:533156-538854 GCF_001594075.2 Trachymyrmex cornetzi
TAATATTTATAATATTGTTATTTTGAACAGTGTACTCATATGAACTACTGTAAATATTGATTATCTTTAAGAATGACTATAAAAATGCACTATTTATCAATTATTGGAGAAATTATGGCCTATGGCCATCTTTTCCGTATGGTCATAATACCCTAGTTTACCCTATGTATAACGGAAAAATATTAATTTTAACAAAGGTCAGATACGTGGACTTTAGTCAATAAATATAAAGTACAAGATAGTAAAAATCGCATTGTGTTACAGATATTGACATGTGACGTATATAATATTTGTCATAGATATTATAAATATAAGAACAGAAACATGTTATAAGTTAAAAGCCTAATAGAATTGTTACGTTGAAATTATAAAATGCAATCTGATTATTAACAATGATTAATTAATGAACTAATTTATTTTGAATATAATATAATGAAATACACATTCAAAGTTGTTACTGATTCCCCTATATCAATTAGTTAAAAATATAATTAAAACAACATTAAAAATAGTTGTGTCTAATAAACTGTGCGATATTTTCATAAAAAATTCTCTTTTAAGTGTTATTTAAATCTTGTGCTTAATTCATGAAGTAATATCGTTCAGTCTTTACAATAAACTATGTCAATTCATTTAACATGGATGCATAAGCATGATGTAGTCCCTCTGTGTCAGACCAAAGTTAAGTCCATTTTTTTGCATATGTATGTTTATTTTCTCTGAAATTAGCCGTCTGTTTAATATTCTTTCTGTGTCCATTATTTTGACGTTCTCCTAATCAAATTCGTGATTAAGTTCCAATCTGTGATCTGTGATGACAGACTGTTTATCAGTGTTCCAATTTATATGATTACGATGTTCTGCTATCCTTGTAAATAAATTAAACAGATAACACTACAGTTCTAGTAACATGTGAGTGACTCTATATCGTTCGCGAAATCAATATAGTTGTGAGATGATTGCTGATGAAGATTCCAAAGAGAATCGAAACGTTCAAGAATTCGAATAAAGTTGATTTCAACACATCACGTGGAGAGAGATTGACAAATTTATTTCATTGAGAAATTATTACGCACCTCCGCACCTCCGTTGACTCTTATATTAGCCTGACTGTAGATTATATTTGTGACTTTTTTACTAGGGTTATTACTAGGCTTTTTTCAGTGTACTATACGAATTGTCTCAGAAATGCCATGATCATGTATTCACAAATAAAACTCCATCTGTTTTTAGTGAAAAATTATACTTGCGTTCTCTCACTTATATATAAATTCCGCGCGACGAATTTTACGGTCGAAAGGGTTGAAATATCGCGGCCGATCCTGCGGGATGTATCCCGCGGGATATATTCACGCAAAACGCCGCGTCGTCACGCCAGTTTTACCGCTCTTCGCGTTCGCATGCAAATAGATGCCGCGAGACTCGCGCGCAGAATGCAAAGAGGCGATTACACGCGCGCGCGCGTGCTAATTCGCGGCCGATCGTTTCGTCACGGATCCAGCTGTCGTGTTTAACGACCTGCCGTTTCGCCATTCCCGTTGACAATATTTGCGACAATGCAGCTCCGCGGCATTGGCGCAGAATGCAATTACCAATGACGCCGCGCCCGCTCTTCACGTCACGCAGAGACTTCATTGCGCGGAAGTGTGTAAACGCACGCGTGATCGCGTTTTTAATTAAATAAACGAGCATATGAGAAAAAGAGACAGAAGTAACGTCAAATGCAACGGTATATACGTAGAGCATGTACAGGGAAGATAGTTTCGGTCTAATAAAGATGGCAACGGGCACTCTACTTATCGTGTTACTCGTATATTTTATATCGGTTACTCGTATATTTTACATCATCTTGCTCGCGTCACACACTGATTGCGCGTAGTCGATTTGATTACGATCTTTTAAATTTTCAATACCAGTTTTCGTCCATGATATTATCGCGAGAAGTTAATTCAAGATTACACTAATTGCTTGGGTTATATCGCGATCGATCTTTACTTCTGTCTTCGAAAATTTGGAGAATAATTAATAGAATCGTGATAATAGATTATCGCTGAAATTTGTACGCTTTATATGATTTATCTAGTACTACGTTGCGAAACATAGGAGAAATAGATTTAAAATGAAATTGATGCTTTTCTAAACTTAATTATTAGTTTCGTAGCTCCAAGAATAAATCAAATGTAAGTAAATTGTCTGTATTATAAGCTTCTGCGGTTGCCAGTGCGTCAATAATATATACGGCGATAAGATATAATTCGTAAACAATTGCAATGTACTGGGTTGGTCAGAAAGTTCGTGCCGTTTTTTTTTAGCACAAAATTGTATTTACAATATCTTCGTCAAAAATAAACGAAATTTAAATTTAAAAATAACAGTTTTGAAGCTTGTGGAAATCTCTACTTTTAAAAGGTTACTATGTTTTTTGAGTTTCTGTGTGTTTGGTAATTTTTACATACAGAAATTACGAGCTGAAAAAGACGGAAAATTTTCTTTTAACTTAGGATTTATCATTTGTCCAAAAAAAATTTGCGGAAATTTTCGGCTTTTTATCCAAGTAAAAGCTTAAAATTTTCTCTATAAAATTATTTTTTTTAAATGTTCCCAAGATTTTTTGTTACTGAGTTATCGCGAATTAAATAAATGGAACATTTTGACTTTGATTGTTCATAACTTCGTTAAAAATCATCGTACCACAATTAAAAAAATCAATTTTTAAAGCTAAAACTTTGCTCCATTGAATGATATAATAACAACAAATATATTCTATTGTAATTTTGAACTAAAAAAAAAACGGCACGAACTTTCTGACCAACCCAATACTTATCAACGAAGTTAACTAAATACGAATGTTTTGATTCTGGATTTGAATCCTCTTCAGTGCGGAAGTCAAGTGCAAACTTACAATACAGTGTATCCTCGAATTCCTTTATTTGTTGCAGGACCAGAAAGCCATTATAGCGAAATAAAAGCGTTGAAACAGTGTTATATTTTGAGACATGAAACACAATAAGATAATGAATTGTAACAAATCTTATTCGAGGAAAAGTTGTAAGATTTTAAGACACCCGCCCTCTAAATAAAGTTAAATATAAAGTTCAATCTAATCTGCCCTTAAAATTGCTCGTTCAGAACCGATTCGCGTTTCTCTTAATTACGTACGTCTCTAACAAAAAAATTATATATATATATATATATATTATATTGATAATTATCTTCATTTATTTCATTAAACGTTTCGGCTCATTTTGAAGTCATCCTCAGCGAGCAACAAAAAATCCTCCATCGGGAGCGAGTCATTTGCAGATTAGTAGAAATGCAGCAATCAATACACTCAATGGGAAATTAAAAACGGAGCTTAGAAACATTGATTCACAAGTTTAAGATTAAATACGAAAGTTATAATATATATTAAATACGTGTCGTTCCTCTGAATATAAAATCATACCTATTTATCATGATGTGTCGTTTAAAATTGAAGATAACCGTCAATGCTGAGTATTATCTGCATCTCCTAATTCTTCGCTCTTACATCAGCGTTTGACTCTCATTAACCTTATCTGAATTTTTATTTCATTGTGATTGAGAGTTTTTATTTATATTTATATATTTATGTAATTTTGTTTATATATTACATATTATCTACAACACAGTTTCAATTTGCATTTTAATCATTACGCTATCTCCATTATGTTATCTTCAGCAAGAACTAAGTACACTCATGAAATTTACATTAGATATTAGTTTTGGTTAGGTTTGGGATATTATTCTCCGACCATGCCATTTTAGCAATCTGATGATTCGACCTGACACGTCGTGACGTGGTTCCAAACAGTAAGAGAGGAGTATTATGAGAAGAGTTCCATTAGGTCAATAGGGGCGCAGGAAGACAAGAAACTAGGGTGGACGTAGTTTCGGGGAAGTTGTAACGAGTTATAAATGTCATCGTGAGAACGTATCTATAACATCCCCATAATGCCACGAGATATAATGGAGGAGCACGGTAATACTTCCAGCATGTGGCGAATGACTCTTGTCATGACCGTTCTTGGAGCTTACTTGTTTTGTCACCGAGTGACAGGGATAAATGCGAGGTGAGAAAGGGCTATTATTTGTATCCGTCTCTCTCTTTCTCCCCCCCCCCCTCTCTCTCTCTTTTTCCGCAGTCGCGTATTTTGCGGTGAGACGGATTGGCGACGTCGTCGAGAGGTTTTTGCTCGCCGATAGAGAGGGGATCGGCTACGACGAACGTGCGTTTTACAGAGGAAATGAAATACCGCGGCGGCGCAAAATGCGCATTTTATCAAAACGAGTCGACCGCGACAAACGGGTGATTCCATGCACGGTGCATTTTGTACTTCCTTCGTTATCTATCGGTTCTGAATGAGCAATTTTAAAGACAGATTAGACTAAACTTTATTTTTATAACTTTTATAACTTTATAACTATATAACTATATTTCACTTTATATTTAGATGGCAGGAATCAATTTTTTTAATATTGCAGCTTTTTCTTGCGTAAGATTCATTGCAATTCTTAATTTTTTTATTGTATTTCTTACTTCAAAATAAGTATTGTTTCAGCGTTATTATAATGTCGATCTAACGTTGAAGTAGAAAAGGTAAATACAAGTATAAGATATGTAGATTATATACCTAATGTTGTATACAATATCAGGCACAAAGTTCCGATATTCGGTACTATTGTACGATGACGATCTGGGGTGGCTCGAGTAGCTACATAAAATTTACGATCTGTCTTTTACACGCTCGCTCATGCTCCGCCTAGCGCATTTTTGTATTCTTACAGAATTCAACCGTGCATATCTATCTTTGAATTTTCATACAGTCATAAATAAAGTACACGGCTGAGTGCATACAAAAGTAGCCGGGCGCACGCTATTTTCTTTTTTATGCACCTCAAAAAGTAATAAAGCCGGCGGCGATTGTTGAAAGCAATCAAATATTTCGACGATTACGATTAATCAAAAGCGACATTAGTTATGCATTTCTGAAATTACGTTCAAAGTACTGAACCGAAATAGAGCTTCTAGATAACCTATCTGTGTAATGATCAGAAGAATGAATGGAATCTATGGAATGGTAGTGGTGAAATTATTCGAAACTGCAACATCAGAGATACATTCGCTTGCCCTTTATTGTACATTTTGAAATTATCGATCGTCTTTTCGTCACATCGCGTGCAATCATGAACTCTTTTAGCGAGAAAGAAAAACAGAGATGGGACACAAGGGACTTTCTTGTTCATCAAGTTGGTCTTGAGAAGTACGGAAATCCTGACGACTACCGAGCGAGAAAATCCGATAGCTCGAAAAGTAGAAAAGCCGCGGTTTTTCGCCTTCGAATGATGTTTTCCACTCCGGGTGATGGAGCACCGTGTCGCATTTCGCGTTCACCCTCTGGGGAAAAGGGTACTGCTGCTCTGACGGGAGAAAGAGTATTGTTGTCAAATGGAATTGGTCGTTCGAGATTTTTAATCTTGGCCATTGCTGTCGTCCGTATCATGCCAATTTATTAGAAATCGGTACTCAATGTGAAATGATTTTAATGCTTTTACCAATATTGAATTTGATGCCGATGCTTTCCATGGATTGGAAAAAATGTCGAAGTTAAATATTTCCATAATATAATGAAAAAGTTTTAATATTGTAATAATACAATTTTATATATATATATATATA
>NW_017299069.1:539722-539943 GCF_001594075.2 Trachymyrmex cornetzi
TGCCTGAGCCATTAGACTACCGAGGCCTTAGTAATATTCTTCGCAATAATCGGTATACTAAGGAAACAACGTCTTTCTTTCAGGCGACGTAATCTAACCAATATATTTATATTTTTTGACCGTATATTTGAGAAATATTAGTTTTTATAGATTAACATCTTTATAATATATGATGCTTGATGGTAGCATCAAATTATTAAAATTGCTTGTCAATTTAATTC
>NW_017299069.1:540009-543412 GCF_001594075.2 Trachymyrmex cornetzi
AAAAAAAAAAAAATTAAAAGAGCGAGATATTCTGAGACTGGAATCAAACGACGCATTGAAAATTGAGATTGAGGATTGAAGCTTGAAATTTGACCTATAAGGACACAACAATTTTAGCTCCTTTTACCTTGATTGTCAAATTTCAATCTTTCAATCTTTAATCTCAATCTTCAGTACGTATGAGTCTACTGATATTGGCCGGATGAAAAATTGTTTTTTTTTTTCGTCATTTTTTATAAGAAATTACATTTTACTTTTGCACGAGAGATATTGTTAATATAGTAGAAACATACATATTTATTATAATATCGTATTAATGTTGATTGGCGTTGATTAATGATTAACAAGCAGTCTGGATTTTATATACCAAAATATATCCCGTAATTTTTTCCCTCACGAGATTCCACCGGCGCGTCGGTTACATTTTTTTCTAATAGCATGAGATCCTATCTTATCCTTCCTCATATCAGTGTCACTCGTAATATACCGTCATCTATTTTCAAAGAGAAATCAGGGCGCGCTATATCGTACGCTAGAGTGGAGCCGGACGATAACGCGCGGGCAGCTAGTAACAACAAGAGAGGACAAGAGAGAGTGAGAGAGGGAGGTGAAAGGAAGAGGGAATTATGGGCAGGGGGTTGGAATTACGACTGCATATTAAACATAGGCGCTCATGGTATGAATAGACGGAGAGCACGACCTACCTTTAGCATTGTTTTACGTCGAAGCACGCGAAAGACAAGAAGGAGAGGACGGAAGCAATATTCCAGACCTCTTAGCACGGAATACATAAATATTCGTCTTCCATATATAATAATATACACGAGGAAAAGATGACTATAAGAGAGTTTTATGATAATAGAACAAATCGAGTGAATGTATTGTGAATGAAATATATGTTTGAGAAAGAAATATGGAAATGTATGCAAGTCAGGAAACAATAATAGTAATAAGCAATGAATTGTTTTCAAACGATTAATTTTATATTACAATTTATTTTTAATAAATTATATTATATAATTATATTATGGTGGATAATGTAAAATTATCATTTGAAATTGTAACGTGTCTTGAGAAGTAACACATATCTACATAAGAAGTTCTATCGCACTTTTGCTTGAATAATATTTCACATCGACCATCAATTTGTTAAGGTGAAAGCATAGAATTATTTCATTACTGCGATTAATCCGACACACAGATCTTTGTTTAAGAAATACAATTTTTAACTCATAACATCAAGAATGACTGCATTATTATAATAGAATTAAGTACACACAAAAGAACATGTATGGTACTTGATCACCAATACGAACACACATATCATGTTGAACTTCAAGACCGACAGGTATTCATAACATCTTAATGTACCGAACAATGATCAACAATAATTATGAATTTATATGTATAGCTAGCATTAAGTTAGGGATTTAGATGACTGCGTATTTTAACAAATTTTAGATAGTTTAACCATAAATTTTTAAATAACAATTATGTCAACATTGAGAATGACACAACTAGTGTCGAAACGTTTGTTGTATATGTTTATTTTGATCATATAAGTTATTTATTATTTTTATTTTATAGAATACATGCGAAATATATCTCATTGGCTCGTAGCCTATTTTTATATATACTCTAAATTTTATATTTATTGAGGCGTTTCATCACCAATTTATATTTAAATTATATTAAATATATATATGTATATGACAAAAATATATTGAATCAATCTACTTGTTTTTGTTTAAAGAATATTTAATGTGGAGTACAATTACACACAAATAGAATTAAAAACAGTAGTATATGAATACATTATTATAATTTTTGTTTGTGTTACTGATTTTACGAAAAAAAAGAATATAAAATGAAAATAAGGCTTACAGATTGTTAGAATCCAGCTTTTGTTCTGTAATTACTGACAATAAAACACCGTGTGTCAACTCGATTCTTTTTTTTCGCTCCAAATTTGCAATTGCAGAAGTTTTCTTCTTTAATCTCACTCTCGCTGTATCGTAACGAATTCCGCTTTGGGCAGAGTTGCGCGATCATGCATTCGCGTAGAACCATACGCGTGTTTATTCATGTAGTCTGGCAAATTTACCAATTAATTAATCAACAAATTAATCAAACTGGGTTACCGAAAACCGAAAATATACAGAACGAGCCAGAATCTGAAATCTCCGCCGTATTATCGGCGATAATAAAGGCCGATAATTACTTTTTAATAGACGAGTTACTATAATAAAGATTGTGCCGAAACAATCGAATGAGCTGCCATCGCTGGTCGATAAGTCCGCTAACTCGTTAAATACGACTATTCAGAAGCTCCCCTAGCACATAAACTCGGATTAGTTTCGGTCGGCGTGGTGTAGAGTAACTGACATAATTTGATCCGATGAAGTTCCAATAATGTAGTGATTTTCTCGACAACGTATCGGATTCGGCTGCATCTCTCGTTAATGTTATTATCATGCGTTTGTAGAAGTGAACTCATAGATATATTAATATCACGTTGATGAAACACAATTTTTTACACTATTTTAAAAAATAGCACGTTATTTCTTTTTTGTCTGCAAAAAACCGATTTTTCCGTTTTCCTTTTCTTCGAAATTTTTGAAAATATATTAATTAGATTTTTATATTTTCTACATCATTCAATAAGAAGCTTGTGACTTTGTATACTAAAATTGATTATTAAATATTAATTATTATAAATATTAATTAACTTTTTTTCAAAATTGAGTAATGCTACATTTACTTTTATACAAATAGGGGACGAAAGAATTAGACTATATAACGAAATTGTCGACATTAGTGATATCTCAATAAAAATTGGCAATAGAATTATAATACTGTCGGCTAAGCTCATTTTTAGTACTGTCGTATATAGCGTTTTTATTCTCCGTATCTTTAAGAACTTCCTTTTCATTTCATCGAGCATGGGTCGTAACTTTCGGAAAGTATACGATGCTGCTGGTATTATTACATTTTTCCAGGCTGCCTTGCGATAAATTTTACAGTTTACGGTGTTAATGGCTCCGCGTGATATTAGCTAGGAACTTGAAGACGAGGTCAAGCGAAAGATCTCGTGAAAAATTCGCATCTCTATACATATCGCACTTCAATTATTTTTCTTTACACACTATAAAAAAGAAAATGTTAATTTTAACATTTTTTACATGTCCCAGGAGATCCACTCTAAATTTTAAGTTAAAGTAGCTCATTCGTCTTGTGTCATTTATTAACAAACTAGTAATGTTAAATAATTGACACAATACTTTACATTTATATTTGTTATCTTGACTTTAAGGGTGACTAACATATAAAATAAGTAGAGTACATAGAAGAGTAGTTGCAGTAACTCGTAAGAAAATGTTAATAAAACATTTTTGTTCGTATA
>NW_017299069.1:543572-550490 GCF_001594075.2 Trachymyrmex cornetzi
AAAAATAATAACATATCAGTTGTATGTTTATTTTACATTGAAGTAATAATCAAAATGTGATAACACAAGAAAAATTCTATATATGGATGCACGAATTTTTACTGTGTACTCACAAGAAGGAGAACGCATTAATTTTTTATTTAAATCTATCCATACATTTTTTTGTCATTCTGTGGCAAAGAATTGACTAATAAAATATTTTTCGTACATTTTAGTTATGACATAATAGTAGTAGTAATAAGAGGGGGATAAGTGGAATACATCATATCAGTCCTTGTATGTCTGAACCTACTCAAAAAATCACCTAGATCTGAGGAATTCTTCTGTGAAAGTCAATACAGATTACAAAATTATGCATATAGACGCGTGGGTTGAATTTGCGACCTCGGTTACGAATTTAGGAGTCCGTCGCTCTCACACACGAAGCCACCAGTATCCACATTTATATGGCGTAATTAAATCTAAGTCTAAATACGTAAAGATAATATTTTATCAGCTGGTTCTACTATTCTTTTATAGAAATTTTAAATATATCTCACGTGTCTCTTTCATATATTTTATATGTTTATGTCACGGAAATATTCTCTCCTTCCAGCGAATCAAAATTGAGAATAATTGATTAAAGAAGAACTTGATATTATGACATGTTAATAAATTATGGAATATAATTAATCAATAGACCAGATTATCGAAATCAATTTTAATAAATGTATATCCCCTATACCTAATTATAAATAAAGTAATTCACGATATAATTAAATTGTATATATAATTAATTTTATGATAAAGCTTTATATGTAAAAAACTGATAACGATATTGATATTCATTGTTAATAAATTAATTATTAATTATAATAGATCCCTCAGAGAGCACAAGAAACTTTCTTAACGTTTCTGAACATTTCTGTTGCATTATAGGTATTATCGTCCGAGGGGACGGTCGCGAGGCGCTGCGAGGGTGATGCTCCTAGTGAGCGGAAGCGAGGAGCCCCAGGAGGCTTTTCTCCCTTCGTGCTCATTCAGGGAGGAGAAGAAGAACTGCAACAGGGTCGGCCTCTGGCCTGAGGGCTGCAGCTGCAGCTGAAACTGGAAGCGGCCAGCAGGGAGGAGTGCCTCGTGGTGCACGGTGGTGCTCCTCTAACGGCGGCTAGAAAGGAGTTATGGTGTCTCGCGCATGCAATGCCTGTGGCCGCCGCAGCCGTGGCACTGTGGCATCGTGCCCATCTCAAGGCGCTCGCCTGCGTCGTCCTTGCCCTGATCGCCGTCCAGTATCTGCTTAGCGGCGGTGTGCTCGATCGTCGATCCATCGAGACCATCTTCACGATCAATACGACCAGGTAAGTATCGTCTGTCTGCTTTATTCATCCAATTTGGGCTTTTTTTACTAGGCACTAGTCGCCTCTTGAGATATTATTTCACAAATTATAAAAAGACGTTACATATTATTCGAGCATAAAACACGGAATATTTAGATATTAGGGATTGGATGTCGAATTTTGTTCTTCTCAATAATTTAGGTCGAATATCGAATTTAAAATTGAATATCTAACTTTTAGATGTTGAATTTTTAAATGGACTTTAGATAATTAACTAAGTTATTGCTTACAAATTATATAATTTTATACATTGAAAAATATCTCGTAAATTTGAAACTTTCGCCATTTATGTGAAAATTATTTATTAATCTACTAACTCGAATTGGTAAGTTAAGCCATTTGGAACGTTTGGCGGACATATCGAGTTTCCGACTTGCTATATATCTCTTGCAATAAATCTACGCCCTGCGCCTTCGGCGAAGCGTTAAGTACCAATTCTAGCTCCATGCGAATCTCGCAAAGCGCATCTTGGAAGTTACTCGGCGTGCATCCCGATTCTCGTGCGGATTCCACAGCTTAAATTCCATCATTGCGCGGGTGCATTATCGCGACGACAGGAGATGCAATGTGTCCCGGTAATTCCGCGTTAATCGCGGGTGTTGGGATCCCGGCTTAATAATCGACCAACTCGTCGTTATTCGTCGCCTCGCTCGCGTGAATTTGCGTTGACATTATTGTCGTATTATTAATAGGGGTGCGAATCCGTGAGCGTACACAAACGGCAGACTACTGCCTTTCCTCTGTACTGTGCACTGTTGACGTGAACTTTCCCCAGGCGAAGTTTCGCAAGAGATTTCGCAGAAGATTTCTTGTCCGCGATAATTGAGTTGAATTTGTAGTCATTGGTACTGTTGCACTGTTAATGATTTTAGACAGATTGTTCCCGAATAATTACACGGAAAGCTATTAACTCAATTCACATCTCTCAACGAACCTTTTTCTTCATATTTGTGACTAGCAGTATTTAATGTTCAACGAAGCTGAAAACTATTAAAATAATTCAATGACGTATAACAAATAAATGAAGTGCTATCAAAATTAATATACTTTATTTATTAAAGTAGAACGATAGAATGAAATTTGTAAGAAGGCACGTATAATTTAATGCTATTTAAATGTATCCACTTAATACCGATTAAAATTACATGTTCATTATTGGTTGAAATAATTATTACAATTCCTCAACACACTAAATTCTTGATTTATGCGAACTATAAAAAGATTAATATATTTACTGGCTACACAATCATTAATTTTATGCAGCGTTGTCTTATAGTTTTAACGATTTAGCTCTAGTTTGAGCTATATCGTGTATAGTCAATCATATTTCATATATATGTATAAAATTTTCGAAATTAAGAAGAAACATTAAATAATTTATAATTTACACGAAAGATAAAGCTTTTTTAAAAAACAATCCTTTTAAAAAGAGCTTTGCATTTTTCAACGCCTCAATAATTACTCGACGTTTTTCACAATGCGTTGAGAGGAAAGCGTTTTGAATGAAATTAAACAATAACACGAACCGAAAATACACGCTTCCAAAGCGGCCGAGTAAAAGAGTAGATCAAATCACTCTCTCGTTATGTTGAACCGGTTCCATTTATCTGCGGTGAAATTTAATCGTTGAATTGTCCACCAATGTAATAATTGCCGCTCTGCGGATTGTTTAGCCGATAAATAATTGAAGGATGGATGCAAAACACGAATTATGATTAAATTCTATAGAAATGTTTTTTCGTATAATGGTGCATCGCTTATTATAATTGTCATTATTATCACAAAACTGGCTATAACGTGATTTTCAGCGTTGCGATGAATACTTTGAGCGTGTGCATCCAACCACGTTAAGTAACATTGATGCCAGATACATGTAACGAACCGCGTAATCACATTCGCCTCGCTGCAAAATTATCCGTGGCCCTCCTTTCTCCCTTGAAGCCACATTAATAATTCACAGCCATCGGCTATCATCTCAATCGCGCGTTAGTCACCCCAATTTTGATGAATTTACTGTAAACTTGTCTCACTACAAAAAATTTATTCTGTCGAAAAACGGGATATTATTGAATTTGATCGAAGTTACGAATTTCTATATTCAGAGGGAAGAAAGGATGAATTTTAAATACCTCGTCACCATTTTATCGCTATTTCCCAAAAACGTTCAGGCTCTCTTTTACAATAAAATTGTTGGTAGATAAAATTAGTTTAAAATTTTAAATATAATTATAAAATTCTATAAACTCTACAATTACTCGATACGAATTTTTTCTTTGTTTTATGCTTGAGAACATTAATCCATGCTTTAAATTTGTATTTTGTACAAAGGAATGAGAGTACATACAGATCTTCATATAGCGTTTTATATACCACATATACGTTTAGGCAAGTGTATAGCTTAGGATCAGTTCTTATCCCTTGGAGTTCATGGCATATACATAGGAAATCTCATTATCTGACTATGTAACGAGGCAAAGTGGCTGCTTAACGACGATACTGGTACACGCGCGATTTATGAAACCTTTCGTAATGGAAAATAATCGGTCGCTCGTCCTATAAATATCGATCGAGCGATGGCTTGAAATCTAACAGTAATTTTGCAAACAATTTCTCACAAAACCTTAAACTAACAATAATAACTTGGGAGGTGGTCCTCCATTGAATATCCACCAGCGATACCCAGACGTAATCCATTGTCATCTTAACCTTAAACTAAATTTCAAATGAAAAAATTAAAATTTCAGAGCATTTGCTTGAGACTAATTTTTAACGTAAAGATATACGGTTAGTCTCGTCGCTTCGTTTATCTTAGCACCGACACTCCGTGTCTTCTGATATTGCAATGAAAATATTTATTTTGTGAAATCCTTTCAGTTTAAATTTTATACAACAGAAATAATGGTCCCAAAATTTTATAATTATAAAGAAAGATTTGTCTACGAGTTTATTTAAAAAATTTAAATTAAGATTGCTATATTTTTTGGCCACATCAAATAGTTATGGTTTCTGCAGAATAATAAATATCTGTTCAAAATTGTTGTACGTGAAGAATGTCGGGGAATTTTGTGCGACTTTTCTCGTGACTGTTTTCTTTTTGCTGCCGTTTCTAATCTCTGCAATTAGGTGCTTTTGGCGCGCGCTGCAGCGACTGTAATGAAAGGCGCGTCTCGCCTTCGTGTTGCAGCGCGGCCGCGCCGTTATTATTACAAAGCGACACGCCAACGAACGTGCAGTGAGAAAATGCGGAGATAGCTGTTGCTCACGTTCCACCGGTATAACGCGACCTTAACAGATCAAGACTGAGGCCCGGTTCTCAAAAGGAAAACGTGCTCCTTACTCGTGCACAATGTTGATGACGCAAATTTATTTAACCTTATCACCTGGAGGTTTCTTTCTTATGTAACTTCGAAGTATTGCATTAAAAAAAGATAAACTACACAAAAATGTACGCTGCCGTGCGAGCTTCCCGAAATAATGTTTGATAGCGTACGGTTAATCTAGCGTTTTCCTCTATATTTATATATATTTACTCTATATTTATTGCTTGAGTAATAATTTTTATAATTTTCTTAATATATATCCTCAAGCTGTTTAAAAATTACGAATTGATTTCTTGCTAATAAAAGTATGACGTACATCTATTTGCGTAATTACCAAGCTTTCTTGCTTCTATATTATTTTATTAAAAGCTAACGGTAAATAACTCATGACACATAATAAGAAAGGAACAAATTTATAATCTGTTATTTCTGAGTTTCTCGAATTGACCGAATAAGAATTCAAGATAAATATATATTTTTACACACATCGTAAAATCGTGCTCAACACAGCGGCAGATAGCTTTAAACATTGTCGTAAACATCAGCGTTGAAAATTGCATTTGATTAGCTAACGATGGTAACA
Source organism: Trachymyrmex cornetzi (assembly GCF_001594075.2). NCBI lineage: Eukaryota > Metazoa > Arthropoda > Insecta > Hymenoptera > Formicidae > Trachymyrmex > Trachymyrmex cornetzi. The sequence continues at coordinate 548,852 of NW_017299069.1, forward strand.
TTATGATTGTAGTCTGTGTGTACAATGCTCAAAAGCTGAGTTATTACATTAAAATTTCGTCGTCACTCTAGCCACGATAATTTGTCACCCTTTGTTGTAACTCGCTCAGTTGCATCGAATTATGCGATGACGCAGTATGCATTATGCAACCGACACAAAACGATAAGTTGTAATAATGACACGTGATATTTTCCCCGATTATCTCATGCGTTGGTGGTATTTCACAATTCTTACGTTATCGATATCGCCGGCAGTAATTAAAATGTCACCAAAGGGAAAAGGGAGGTTGGCAATTTCACCTGTCAACTGAGACTATCGCGTAATTGCCATGATATTTGTAATTATAGAATAATAGCACAATTTATAAGTTATCTTGCGACCTCGTTATATATCATATATAAACATAATTATGAGCATAATTATATCTCGATTATTGTTTATCGTGAAATTTTTCATTTCTTTTATTTTATAAATAAAGAAGATGAAGAAACTTTGTTTTCAGAAGTTACAATTTTTTATAGAGTTAAATATAATCAACCAAAATTGAATTGGATTTTTTAGAATTAGGAAAGAGAAATGGAGTTGATATATTCTAGCTCCCGGGTGTGCATCATAGGATTAGAACGCCAAGCCGTGATTGACTGGTTTATTTCGTGACGCGATGCGTATTAGCGATACGCGTAGCCGCGAGGATAAATTATAGATTGGATTGCGCGATTGCGAGCGCATGCGATCGAACACGGGACACTGTCGCGATCGTTACTACAAATCAAGCTGCTAGATGTTGTTCCGGTACCACGTCACATTAACAGGCTATATCATTACACTGTGATGCCATTGCCCGATGCGATCTGTCTTATCGGATCGTATTAATGGCTCACGGCGAGATATTTTATTAGGGGTTCTCATATTTAAATGGGAGCATTTATTTATATTTAACAAAATAAAGATTGAATTTGATATGTATTTGATTTTATGTTAAGATAACATTATTATTATTCATATTGAAACTATGGAAATTTTTGCGTTCGATTAAAATAACAAGAATATATTGGTATGTATTTAATTAAAATAAAATTGATTGTTACTTTTTTCTTTTGTTACAAAAGAATTTTTTATTTATCTATTTATTAAGGAAGAATTTTGTGATTTCCAAAAAATAATGCATACCTATGTAAAAATTAAAACGTTTATACGATATTTTTGATACATAAAAAAAAATAATTTTTAATTTTAAACTTGCTTTTTTTAATAAAAAATTTATTTATAAAAGGTTAGGTTCCTTACATTTTTAATAATATTTTAGATACACGATTTATTGAATATCAAGTCCAGGTAATTCTTTTGAATAGGGGACCCCGCTCCTACGACCTTGACCTTGACATGTGTTGTCAAGGTCATGACCCTGAGTAACCTCCAACAAATTGTAGCCGTGGCTCGTCCTTCGTTAAAAAGTTATTAACAAAAGAAGTTTGAAAAATAACGTATTATTTTTGCTATGTATGCAATATTAAATACTATTCTACATAGGTTTTGACTTTCAGCGGCGCACGACTCTCATCTCCGACTCTCACCCCCATCCCCCTGTTTCAGGGGCGCACGACTCTCACCCCCCCTCCCTCCTGCTTCAGGGGCGCAC
>NW_017299069.1:550576-556396 GCF_001594075.2 Trachymyrmex cornetzi
AAAATTAATTGTCTCCATGCAGAGGGGAGGTGAGATGAGAGTTCAAATCTTTGTTTTATATCGTAAAAAAGAAACATCATTTTTCAAAATTTTTGTATTAATAACTTTTTAACGAACGATGGGCGACGGCTAAAACTTGGTGGAGATTACTCAGGGTCATGACCTTGACAACATATGTCAAGGTCAAGGTCATAGGAGGGGAGTCCCCTATTGTACAGTTTTACCCAAGTTGAAAAATATTTTATACTGGAATGGATTTTTTCTCTTTTGTTTTCTGGTAAAAGTTCTTCCGAAATTCTTTCATTATAATAACTTGGTACTTTTTTGGAAAGTTCTACACTTTAATGCAAATATCTTCTGCGAATTTGAGAACCGTTGCTTTAAATTATCTAACAACGTGAATGCACGTCTCGTCATTTCAGTAAGCTCGAGCATTGGAGTATTGTGAATTATTAGCGAAGTGTTTATATTTGCATGTAGACTGTCTATGCGCGTGAATTATATAATGCTTCTAACAATCATTCATCTTTATTCCTTGTTCATTTTGAACTCGTGATGTTTTTCTAAACCGATATTTGATATTTATGATACCCAAAGCAACAGATAATTATTTTAGGCATTAATACATCTTTATGCCTCATCGGACGAATGCTCTGGGAATACCGAAAGTCAAGAATATTCCCTGGTAAATTCCTCACCGAGTTATGCGAGCGTGCAGTCTCGTCACGCCGTCGGATTTAGCTGTCTTGATCGTCTATGTTATATCGCCATCGGAGAATATCAGACATCGGATCAGACATGCCCTGCTACGTGACTTTCCTTCGAGACATGAAATTTCCGAATCCTGTCACGGGCGGATTTAAATTAAAACTGCAAATATGTTAACATTTGTACTGACGTGCTGTCATCGTTCTTTTTATTGACGGAATTTTCGGTAGAATTAAAGCCAAAAGTCTATATAGGTATGTATATAGCTTTTCGTATATATTAATAAAAATGAAAAAATTTTCATGAATTAAATATCGAAATTGTAAATAATAAAAAGGAAGAGAGAGATCGTTATTTAATTATATATTATTAATTTAATTTTTTTACTTACATAAAATTCAAGGTATGGTCAGCGTAAGGTATTTTAAATATTATAATATAAAATGTTCAGAAATTATTTAAGAATTTGTATTTTCTTTCTTTTTTTGAATAATTTAATTAGAATAATATTAATGAAAAAAACTCGTGATCGATAAATTGCTGTGCATGTAGTAACTTGTATTTAATAAAGTAAGCGTATTTAATAATTAAATACATTAAGATCATATCAAGAAGAAAATTTCTGTTGATTATATGAAAAAAAATTGAAGAAGCAATTATAAAAAACGAAGTAATTATATATAATTATTTAATTAATTTAATTATATATAAAATTAATTTAATTATAATTTAATTAGAGCGACGGAAAGAGATAATTAAGACAGAATGTTTATCACATAATATCCTCGAAATGAAAATATTTTTTGCGACATTTTTCTTAATCAACAACAAAAAATCCAAAAAAAACAGGGCGAATGAGAGTCAGCGTGGTAGTTAATACACAATCTTAAATCTTTAATCCAAAAAAGAGAATCTTTATTCCAAAAAATAATAGTACATTTCAGTTCACTTTGGAACCATTCTCAGCAATACAATTTCAAAATATCAATCCCTTTATGCCCAAGAAAAAATCACCATCAGATTAACAGATTTGATGTTGTAATCTATTCGAAACATTAAAATTATCTTATAACTATTTCTATTCAACAAGTTACAAATTAACATTAAAAAACTGGTGACTCATCCCAAGACATAGAAGGAATTCGTCTCGACACACACACACATTGGATCAAACCAATTACAATTTATATTCACTAAAGAGTATCAAGTTAGAAAACGCATGTTGATCGCAGCTCGAATGAAACATGACTAATACATTTAATATAATAAGAAAGACATGTCAGGTCAACAGCGAAAATAAAAAGAAAAAGGACAATAAACAATAATTTGGAAAAACCAGTAGAAGATAACTATTTAATGTTTTTTAATAATTGTATATAAGTTTGATGTACATCCTCTGTATCTGAGCGTAAATTGAGACTATTTTGTTGCATAAGTATATGAAGGCACTCAGATATTAAACGTTTATTAAGAAAACGCTCTTCATCTAGAATCGCGATATTCTCTCAATCGAAGTCATGATCAAATTCAATTCGATGTTCTGTGATCACCGATTGGTTGTTACTATTCCGGTTAATATGATTACGATGCTCAGCCAATCTAGTTTTAAGTTTTCTTCCTGTCTGTCCAACATAAGAGGCATCGCAGAATTTACATGAGATTTTATACACATATTTTTTCTTTTTTCTCTTGGGAGGATGTCTTTATGTTCCTTGATCAAACTATTTAATTTATTTAAGCTAGTAAAAGTTAATTTAGTGTTAAAGGTTTTACTAATTCTTTTGAATTCGTCTGAAATTTTTGAAATATAAGGTAGTACAAACCAAGAAGTACAATCCCTCTTGATTTCTTCACTTGATTCTTTCTGTTGTATCGTACCTTTATGAATGAGAATTTTTAAACGTGCGTTAATAGTATTAAAATTCCAATTAATCGGATAATCATTTTTTTTAGTAATGTGCTAATAATGTGTTCAAAATTTTTTTGGTGATATTTAGGGTAATTCGTTACATAACAGATTAAAATTTATCTTAGAATTTGGCGACGACAAAATAAATTTTTTGGATATTACTATTATTAATGATAACAATCTAATTGAATTTGACTGGTACCATAAGCCTACGTATTTAGGAAGATACCTTAATTTTTTATCGGCACATCCAATCTCACAAAAAAGAGGCATAATAATAGGTATGACAGATAGAGCGTTAATAAAAACGCTTTTTTGTGAGAATGGATGTGCCGATAAAAAATTAAGGTATCTTCCCGAATACGTAGGCTTATGGTACTAGTCAAATTCAATTAGATTGTTATTATTAATTAATTTTGTGATAAAGGCTCTAATATAATAAATAATTTCGAAGTATATAAGGGCAAAGAGCCAACATAAATTTGTTATTATTAATAATAGTGATATCCAAAAAATTTATTTTGTCGTCGCCAAATTCTAAGGTAAATTTTAATTGGTCATGTAACGAATTAAAGATCTCAAGTCTAAAGTCAACTAGATTTTTTGGAGCTGCCATAACAATATCATCTACATAACGAAAATAAAACAAGGGTTGAAAACCCAAAGTCTCTAATGCCTTTGTTTCCAAATCCCTCATTAAATCGACTACTATTGCGGAGAGAGAGGCGACCCCATAGGGGTATCAAAATTTTGTTTATAAAATTGACCATCAAAACTAAAATAAGTTGAATTGAGTACCAGCCGGACTCCCAACATAAATTCCTCTTTCGAGATATTGACTTTATCCCTCACAAAATTCCACCTCTTATCAATACTCTCAATAGCCAAATCAATAGGGATATTGGTAAACAAGGACACAACATGAAATTAAATTAAAACATGGTCAATTTCAAACCGTGTTCCTTTAAGTCTTTTTACTAATTGAAAACTATTATCAATATTGTAAACCGATTTTGGTACATTCTTTGAGATGACATCATGTATGAAAGTTGCCAAGGCATACAGAGGACTATCTATAGATGATACTATTAATCTGAAAGGGCAACTCAATTTATGTATATTTTCGGTAAAGCATACGCTCTCGGGAGAATACCTTCGCTACAAGATAATTTTTTGTACATTGAGTCATTAATAAAATTTTTATTTTCCATCTTAATAACAGATCTCGGACATTGTTAATTTATTAATCGGATCTTTCTTTAATTTTATGTAGATTTCTTTATCCTTAAGCATCTGCAAGACTTTAGATTTGTAATCATTATTATTTAATGCAACTGTGATATTTCCCTTATCAGCCTTTGTTACGATAACATTAGGATTTCGCTTTAAAAAATCTTTAGTGGCCTTCAACAATTGTGCAATCCTAATATTAACCTCATTTTTAGCAACATAAAAAGATGGCAGTTTCTTAAGAATCGGTAATGTAATGTCTCTAATCATAGCCACCTGTTCATACTTCTATACTTCTTTAAATTACTTGCTATGCCTTTAATGCACTCAAACAATGAGAATTTGTTATTAATAAAGGGCAAGGAAAAATTACCCCCCAACTGTAACAAGTACTGTGCTTCTTTAAGAAAAGAAATTGAAGATAAATTAACAAACCATCCTTCTTTAATATCATACAAAGAAGAGTTGTCAAATGTTGGAGCAAATTTTTATTAGCTTCAATATCAATTTTAATTAAATTATTAGGATTAGTCGTATTATTAAAATTGTATTGTATAAAAAGAAAAGTGAGAGTCAATCTTTTCAATTTCTTCATTAGCCCTTCTTGAATCATTGTTTGAATATCGTCCAGCATTACAACAATATTTAATTTGAACAATGTTGTTAAGAAACTTCTTATTCTGTTTTTTATTTAACCAATTTAACTTTTTTTTCATAATTACAAACCTCTTTTTTAAATTACATTTAAATATAACTTCTTGCCCTTCAAAAAAAAAATACAAATGCTTAAAAGAACGTGTTTGAAAATCTGTCTACGAATATGAGAAATCTGATCTTGAGCAAAATCGGTAGACCTATACGCATCACCTAATTCTGATTTTAACATTCTACGTGTAAATTGTTTAAAGTAATTGAATTTATGAACCGACTTAAAGTGAAATAAATTCGTCTTCGGATTAGCTATATAATATAAATGTTGTGGCACTCTCTCTCTCTACCCGTGTGGAAAATTGTTAGGACTTAAAAAGGGGCCTTATAAGTATACTCTAAAATTTATCGGGGCCTATTAGGGCAGATTACTTGGGCCCTACATGGTATGTAACAAATTGTTTACCAGGCTCCTATAAGGAAAAATTATCGGAGCCCTGTAAGGAAAAATTATCAGGGTTTTTATAAGGAAAAATTATCAGGGCCCTATAAGGAAAAATTATCAGGGCCCTATAAGGAAAAATTATCAGGGCCCTATAAGGAAAAACTATCAGGGCTCTATAAGGAAAAACTATCAGGGCCGTGTAAAAAAAATTTATCAGGGCCTTATGAGGAAATATTACGGGAATTAATTTTATGTTAATTTGAAACGGTCACCCATCCGAATGCGAACCACCATTCGCATTGCTTGACCTCTGTAATCGTACGGAAACTGCTACATCGATGATCCACGAACACTGAATGTTAATGAACGTATAGTTGTGATATAACTGTCAATATAATCTTGATAGAAATTTGTGCAATTTAATTGAACATCCAGTCAGTATTTTTTTGTATGTGCCCATACGCACTTTTAGGGGGTGAAACACCCTTTAGAAAAAAATTGGTTTTTCTCTCTTTTAGAAAATTTTTTTCTATCTCTTACAGTTTCGATGATATTCGCTTCGAAAGAGAAAAATTAATTTTTTTCCAAGGAGTGTTTTATCCTTTAAAAGTGCGTATAGGTACATATAAAAAAATACGTGTCGCTTATTTTTGTCTGGAGAATAACATACTAATATGGCATCCCTAATAAATCCTTTCCAGGCACCTATAAGTTAGCCCTAATAAACGAGTATTTATAGAATTAATACATATATATCCCTATCAAATCCCGATAAGGACCTCATCAAAAGTATGTTACATAATGCCATCCCTAACAAATTTCTGCACACACACACACACACACACACACACACACACACACACACACACACACACACACA